>NW_006921864.1:4095802-4115054 GCF_000298275.1 Orycteropus afer afer | reverse complement strand
GAGGAAGAGTTATTAACAACCTGCAATACACAGACAACACAACTTTGCTTGCTGAAAGTGAAGATGACTTGAAGAACTTACTGATGAAGATTAGAGACTACAGTCTGTGATATGGATTACACCTCAATATAAAGAAAACAAAAGTCTTGACAACTGGTCTAATAAACAGCTTCACAGTGTATGGAGAAAAGATTGAAGTTGTCAAGAATTTCATATTACTTGGCTCTACAATCAACACCAATGGATGCAGCAGTCAAGACATCAAACGATGTATTGCATTGAGCAAATCTGCTGTAAAAGACCTCTTTCAAGCGATGAAGAGCAAAGTTGTCTCTTTGAAGACTACGGTGCACCTAACCCGAACCATGGTATTTTCCTAAGGCATTTGACTGCTAACCAGAAGTCTGGTGTTTCAAACCCACCATCCAGTCCTCAAAAGGAAGGTTGGGCAATCTACTTCCATAGTGATACCACCTCAGAAACCCATAGAGTGGTCGCCCAGAGTCAGATCAACTCGATGTCAGTGAGTTTGGTTTGGTTTCTTATGGATGTGAGAGCTGGAAAATGAATAAGGGAGAGTGAAGAAGAGTTGATGTTTTTGTGTTGTGGTGTTGGAGAAAAATGCTAAGAGTACCATGGTCTGCCAAAAGGACAAATAAATCTGTCCTGGAGGAAGTGCAGCTGGAATGCTTCTTGGACATGAGAGTGGCCAGACTTCGTCTCACCTCCTTTGATTGTGTTTCAAGAAGGAAACATCCTCTAGAGAAGGATGTCATACTTGGTAAACTGGATGGTAAACAAAGAAGGGGAAGGTCTTCAATGAGATGGATGTACATAGTGTCTGCAATGCTGGGCTCAGGAATAGCAAGAATTGTGAGGCTTGCACAGGACTGGGCAATGTTTCATTCTGCTGTGCATAGGGTCACTATGAGTTACAGAGGACTCAATGGCACCTAACAACAGCATACTTCCCACATTTCATGTTCTGATTATTAATGATATTTGTAGCTGTTTCTTCTTATTTTGAGTCATGCCACATCAGCAAATGAAGGTCCTAAAGCTTCATTCCATCTGCATCATTAATATTGGAGTCAGCTCTTCCCTAGTTGTATTTTGAAAGCCCCAAAGTGTTCATCTATCAGACAATATTTCAGTGCTATTCATAAGGTTTCCAGTGGCCACTTTTGTCAGAAGTAGACCTTCCTTCTGAGGAGTGGCTGGTGGGTTTGAACCTCCAACCTTCTGGTTAGCAGTCAAGTGCCTTAGGCACTACACTACCAGAGCTCATATATATATGGATATATGGATATGGATATAGATATATACATATATACACACACACATATATATAATGTGTACACATAAATAGATAGATAGAATTACATCATTTAATATAAATGAACATGGGTATCCCATAAATTCCAGTTGTATGAAAATTACATCTCATTGTTTATGTATATTATCAATAATCAATGTACATAGTAAAGGACTATGGAAAGGGGATATAATTTATGTTCAACATACAAGAATACAAGACTTACTTGCATTAGTTAATTTAAAATAATCAATCTGATTACAATATTTATTAAATTTCTTTATTAGAGAGAGGAATGGACTAGAGAAGTAAAATTTAAAAATCCTTTCCAATGATAAGATGTTCTGACAAAATTTCACATCTGTTGCATAAGAGAAGATTCACAGATGTGGTCACAATGCCAGAGAGTCTTTATTCCCCATGGATTACAAGATGGATTTCTGTGGGGGGAATTCATAGTAGAACCACCGCTCAGCCATATGTACACCTTATGGCAGGGCCACCTGTTGTTGGTTCCAGAACAGGAATTTTAGCCTAACACTGCTCAGTGTGTTTACACTATTTCATATTTAATTTTCTAGAAAGAGGTGTTGTCCCTACACAATCATATGATATCTGCAAAAAGTAAATAGTTTTAGGAACTGAATTACAATTTTTCAATTTCAGAACCTTCTGATCCTGATATCCTTCCTACATTTAATACTAAGCTTTTAAGAGGAAAAAAAGAGAGAAATACATAAATTTTATGGGATTGTTGGTGACCACCTGCACAGATTTAGTGTAACTAGTATATTGATTGTGGAAAAAGACCACACGTGAGGACGGAATACTGGCAACAAGTATTCTACAACTAAAACTTGGACAGTTCTGTGGTGCTTGCATTTTTCCAAAGCATCTTGAACTATTTTTCAAACATTTGAGGGTTGGCAAGTATTAGTATACATATATATTTCAATAGACTTTAGTACATGTAATTTAAAATCATTGAAATTTAAATCACGAAGATATTTCTCTTAACAAAAGGATCTTTTGTTAGAAAGGCTTAAGTTTACTTCAACAGCATTTTTTAATGAATCAGAAAATTGTATTACACTTTAGGTGTAGTAAGTTACAAAGTCTAAGTTGAGTTTTAAACTGTGATTTTAGAGAAAGTTCTCGACCTGTCAAAATACTTTTAAGATAACATTTTAAAAATGCTATCAAATTAGAATTCATGAGTTTAGCCCTATGCTGGGAATTATAGGACCTGAGTGAGCATATATCTTTTCTAGGAACTTATCATTTAGATGAGTAGACAAAGTCAACAGCAATGAAACAAACAAACAACAACAAAAAAAAAAACCTCACTGTCCTCAAGTAGATTTGATTCATAGCGACTCCTCCTTGGGTTTTCGAGGCAGTATCTCTATGGAAGTCGATTGCTCAGTATTCCTTCTGTAGAGTGGCTGGTGGGTTTGAACTACCAGCCTTCTGGTTAGCAGTCAAATGCCTTAGGTAATAAGCCACCAGAGAATGCATGAAGCACAGAGTAAATATCAGTAGGATTTGTTAATACTACGTCAATTCACCAAGACAGCTACGTGGCCAACCAGCTGGAAGATATCCATATTTGTGCCCACTCACAAGAAGAATGATCCACAAAAATGTGGAAATATTAATAGTATTGTTATTATAACATGCAAGTAAAATTTTGCTGAAGATAATTCAAAACTTATCCAGCAGTACATAGAGAACTGGCAGAAATTCAAGCTGGATTCAGAAGAGGTTGTAGAATGAGAGACACCTTTGCTGATGTCATGTGGATCTTGGCTAAAAGCAAAGAATACCAGAAAAATGTACACCTCTGTTTTATTGACTATGCAAAGGCATTTGACTATGTAGATTGTCACAAATTATCAATTACAGTATGAAGAACAGGAATTCTAGAACACGTGATTATGCTCATGTTGTTGTTGTTAGGTGCCTTCAAGCCGTTTCCAACTCATAGTGACCCCATGCACAGCAGAACGAAACACTGCCTGATCCTGCACCAGCTCCATGATCCCTGCTATACTTGAGCCCATTATCATAGCCACCGTGTCAATCCATCTCATTGAAGGCCTCCCACTCTTTCGTCAACCCTCCAACCTACCAAGCATGACACCCTTCTCCAGGGAGTGGTCCCCTCTGACAACATGACCATGAGATGAAGCCTGGCCATTCTCGCTTCCAAGGAGCATTTTGGATGCACTTTCTCCAGGACAGATCTGTTAGTTCTTTTAGCAGTCGATGGTACTTTCCACATTCTCCACCAGCACCACAACACAAAAGTATCAATTCTTCTTTGGTATTCCTTATTCATTGTCCAGCTCTCACATGCACATGGGGTGATTGGAAATATCATGGCTTGTGTCAGGCACACCTTAGTCCTCAAGGAGACATCCTTACTCCTCAGCACTTGAAACAGTTCCTTCACAGTTGACCTTCCCTGTGATACATGTCATCTAATGTCCTGACTGCTGCTTCCATTGGCATCAATTGTAGAACCAAGCAATGTGAATTCTTTGACAATCTCAATCTTCTCTCCATTTATTGTGAATCTGTGCACAATATTGTGCACATATTGTGATGCTGCTCATTGGTTCAGTTGTGAGGATTTTTGTTTTCTTTATATCGAGACATAATCCATACTGCAGACTGTATTCTTCAACCTTCATCAATAAGTGCCTCAAGTCATTCTCACTTTCAGCAAGCAAAGTTGTATCGTCTCCATTTCTCAGGTTGTTAATGATTCCTCCTCCAATCCTGATGCCACGTTTTTCTTCATATAGTCCAGCTTCTGGATTATTTGCTCAGCAGATAGATTGAATAAGTGTGGGGAAAGGATACCACCCTCACGCACTTCCTTCTTGATTTTAAACCATGTAGTGTCCCCTTGTTCTGTTTGAATGACAGCCTCCTGGTCAAGGTACAGATTCCTCATGAGTGCAATCAAGTGCTCAGGAATTCCCATTCTTCTCAATGTTATCCTTAATTTGTCATGATCCACACAATCAAATGCCTTTGCATAGTCAATAAAACACAAGTAAACTTCTTTCTGGTATTCTTTGCCTTGAGCCAAGACCCATCTGACAACAGCTATGACATCCCTTGTTTCACGTCCTCTTCTGAATCCAGCTTGCACCTCTGGAAGTTCTCTGTCAATATACTGCTGCAACCCTTTTGAATTATCTTCAGTAAGATCTTACTTGTGTGCAATATTAATGGTATTATTCTATAATTTCCACATTCTGTGGGATCACCTTTCTTTAGGATGGTACAAATATGGATCTCTTCCAGTTAGTTGGCCAGGTAGCTGTCTTCCAAATCTCTTGGCATAACTGAGTGAATGCCTCTAATGGGGCATCCATTTGTTGAAATATCTCAATGGGCATTCTGTCAATTCCCGGAGCTTTGTTCTTCACCAATTCTTTCATTGCAGCTTTGACTTCCTCCTTCAGTACCATTGGTTCTAGATCCTATGCCACTTTCTGAAATGGATGAAGATCAACCAGTTCTTTTTGGTACAGTGACTTTGTGTATTCCTGCCATCTTCTCTTGATGTTTCCTGCATCATTCAACATTTTTCCCATAGAATCTTTCAATATTGCAACTCGAGGCTTACATTTTTTCTTCAATTCTTTCAGCTTGAGAAATGCCAAGCATGTTCTTCCCTTTTGGTTTTCAAACGCCAGGTCTTTGCACACTTCATTATCGTAATTGTTTTTGTTGCTCTAGCTGTTCTTTGAAATCTTCTGTTCAGCTCTTTTATCTTGTCATTTCTTCTATTTGCTTATTCATAAGGTTTTCCCTGGCCAATTCTTTGAGAAGTGGACAGCCTCTTCCTTCTTCTTAGTCTGTGTCAGTCTGTAAGCTGGGCTGATACCTGTGCACCATGTGCATCCCGCTGTGTTTGAAACACCAGTGGCTTAGCCTCAATACTCACATCAACATGTCACCACAGTAGGACAAACCAACAGACAGGTTTGTCTCCCTGTTGGAAACCTCTTTACCACGCTTACCTGGGTCCCTGTGGCTGACTTTTGTGCTAATGAGGAACCTGGATATAGATGAAGAGACAGCTGTTTGACCCGAACAAGGATCTGCTGCATGGTTTAAATCAGGAAAGGTGTGTGCCATTCTTTTATCCTTTGTGGTAGTTAAGTTTGTGTGTCAACTTGGCTGGGCCTGGTTGAGAGGCCAGGCAGTTGGATGTTGTTATTCCCCATGGTGAGACTGGTAATTAACTCCATGGTGGAATCTGTTGGAGCAGCTGAGTAGCTGCTTCAGGGATATGGGCTGCTTCCAGTATATAAGAAGCAACTTTGAGGAAGGTCTCCAGCTTATGGCATGATTGAACCCTGCATATAGCCAAACGATGGTTCAGCAGCCTTCCATGTTGCCCTGCAGATCTTCTGACTTTTTCTGGACTTGAATCAATGGCCTGCCATATAGTTTGGTAATATCTGGACTATAAAATTTTATTTGTCAACTTTGGGTTTGTTAGGCTCAGCATCCAGTAGCTACCTGAGTGAAGAGGCATCTCTAGCTTCAGTGGGCCAGGAGAACGAGGCAGAGCTGAAGCCCAAGTTTGAGAGGCTTTCACCCAGTCCCTAGATCCTGGCACTTTGAACTCAGACTTCTAGCCTCCAAAAACGTAAGAGAATAAACTCCTGTTTGTTCAAGCCATCCCATTTGTGGTCATTTGTAAGAGTAGCACAAGGTAACCAAAACATCCTTTCACCATATTTATTCAATCTATGTGCTGAGCAAACAATTCATATGAAGAATAGAGCATCAGGATTGCAGGAAGACTCATTGACAACCTGTGATATGTTCATGGCATAATATTGTTTGCTGAAGACCAAGAGGACTTGAAGCACTTAGTGATGAAGATCCAGGACTACAGCCTTCAATATGGATTACACCTCCACATAAAGAAAACACAAATCCTCACAACTTGACCAATAAGCAACATCCTGATAAATGGAGAAAAGATTGAAGTTGTCAAGATTTCATTTTGCTTGGATCCACATCTACACTGATGAAAGCAGCAGTTAAAAATTCAAACAACATATTGCATTAGGCAAATTTGCTGCAAAAGGCTTCTTTAAAATATTCAAAAGCATAAATGTCACTTTGAGGACTAAGGTGCATCTGACTCAAGGCATGGCATTTTCACTCACATCATAGGCAACAAAAGAACAGCTATGAATAAGGAAGATTAAAGAAAAATTGATGCATTTGAAATATGGTGTTGGTGAAAAATATTGAATATACCATAGATTCCCAGAATAACAAAGAAATTTTTTTTGGAAGAAGTGCAGCCAGAATGCTCCTTAAAAGCAAAGATGGTCTCATTTACTTTAGACATGTTATCAGGAGAAAGATATCATGTGTGGAAAGGTAGAGGTTCTGAAAAAAAGAGGAAGACCCTCAACAAGATGAACTGATGTGGCTGCAACAGTGAGCTCAAGCATAACTACAATTTTGAGAATGGTACAAGACTGGTGAGTATTTCCTTCTGTTGTACATAAGGTCACTATGAATTGGAACCAACTTGACAGCACCTAAGCATAACACAACAGCATGTCACTCTGATGACTAAAGTGCATTTGACCCAAGCCATGGTCTTTTCAATAGTTTCATATGTATGCAAACTTGGAAGGTGAACAAAGCAAGACAGAAGAATTGATGCATTTGAACTGTGGTGTTGGTAAAGAATATTGAATAAACCATGGACTGCCATACAAATGAGCAAATTGGTCTTAGAAGAAATACAACCAGAATATTCCTTAGAAAGATCAACAGGTAATATAGCAGGCCACTAAGATGAAGACCCAGCCAAATGTAGGGTCCAGATGTGCCAAAAAGCAGGTGATATTTCCCAAAGCTTCTCCTTATACATTGGAAGAGGTCACACCCCAAAAGGCAGCTCCCTCACAGCTCATAGCTGATTGTACCATGGAGGTGATTACTGTCTCATCATGGGGAATAACTACATCCAGCTGCCAGCCACTCATACCCACAGCACAGCCAAGTTGACATATACCTTTAACTACAACATCATCCAAGACTACTCACCCAGATTGTTTAGTCAAAATAAAATAGCACATAGAACAAACACTACAGATAGTCCCTGACTTACCACATATTCGAGTAATGAGAAACTGCACTTCAACTATACATCTGTTTCTTTGAATTTTGTTTTTTTACATCTTAGTGTACTACAGACAATGTTGCAGCATGTAATTTGCTGATCTTATCATTCTCAGATGTTCACTCAGAGATATTCAATTTTATGATTTACTGTTCAAAACACTGCTATATAGATTTAGTTTTCTGAACTAAATCAAGGGATTCAGTTGCTTGAAACATGGAACCAAATGCTGATTGCTTTGCTAAAATTGATAGGTAGATTTGAGAAACAGTGAGATATTATTTAGAAAATAGATGAAGAAAAAAAAAGAAAAGGACCATACACACAACTCTCAATAATTTTGTGACTAGAAATGACATCCCTATTCCCAGGTATAATCCAGATGATCCAGAACATTCCACAAGTGAAGTTATTACCACAGCAGACAAAGTGTCATTGTTGTCCAATTCTTCTTCACTGTCAAAGTAAATTTTTATGATTTATGTATTTTATGGATGTATTAAAATATACTTGTAAGTTTATATATAATTTTTCCTATGCCTAAAGACAAATAAAGATTGAATTTATAAAGATACTGGTAACAAAAGGCAATAATAATGAAAACTAACAAAAAAAAGGAAACTGAGGTATTCTACTTAGGTCAGAACCTACTTATGACAAGACTTGCTGGAGCAGTGCCCCAAGAAAAGTCAGGGACTTCTGTATACAATTTCCATCTCTCGATTGCCTTTCTCTCGGACCTAGACTCCCTCTTATTTAATACTACTTTCCTCATCCCTCCAGCTTGGTCTAATTCTTTAAAAGTTGATTCCCTGAATAATTTTGCATACCAGTTTCTTATTGTTAAGTCAGATTTTCAGTGCTTATTCTTTCTCATCAGTCCAATCACTTTATTCCTGACATCACAGTGTAATAAAAATTGAAAATTGATTTACATGTTTTGGATATAGTATTCCTCTATTTGATAGAACTTTAACTACAACATAATTGATTAATTTGCATTCCATGAGTTCAAAGGTAAAGATTTGGTATTATAAATGTTTTAGTATTAATTCCAAATCATAGCAACCCCTCCTTGGGTTTCCAAGGCAGTATCACTACAGAAGTAGATTGTCCAACCTTCCTTCTGAGGAATGACTGGTGAGCTTGCACTGCCAGCCTTCTGGTTAGCAGTCAAATGCCTTAGACACTATGCCAGAGCTCCTATATCAAGTTAATAGTGTAACATTATTTCTTTTAAAGGATATATTTTCTTTAGCTTTAAAATAAAGTTAGTCTATAACACAGACTGAGGTAGAAAAAGTGAGCAGACCCATAACAAAAGAAGATATTGAACAGGTCATTAAAAAATTACCAACAAAAAAAAAAGTCCTGGCCCAGATGGTTTCACTGGAGAATTCTATCAGTCCTTCAAACAAGAGCTGACACCAATCCTACTCAAACTATTCCAGAACATGGAAAAGGATGGAATCCTCCCAAATTCATTTTATGAAGCAAGCATACCCTGATACCAAAATCAGACAAAAACTCCACTAGAAAGGAAAACTACAGACCAATATCTCTCATGAATATAGATACAAAAATCTTCAACAGAGTCCTAGCCAATAGATTTCAACACATATCAAAAAAATAATACATCATGACCCAGTGGAATTCATACCAGGTATGCAAGGATGGTTCAATATTAGAAAAACAATCAATGTAATCTATCACATAAGTAGAATAAAGGAAAAGAATCACATGATCATATCAATAGATGAAGAAAAAGCACTTGATAAAATCCAACACCATTTCCTGATAAAACTCTCAGGAAAATAGGAATAGAAGGAAAATACCTCAACAAAACAAAGGGCATATATGCAAAATCAATAGCCAACATTATCTTCAATGGACAGAGACTAAAACCATTTCCCTTGCAAACAGGAAGCAGACAAGGACACCATCTATCTCCACTCTCTTCAACATTGTATTGGAAGTCCTAGACATGCGACTAAGGCAAGAAAGGGACCTCAAAGGCATTCATATTGGTAAAGAAGTAAAACTAACCCTATTTTCAGGTAATATGATCCTATAGAAAACTGAAGAGATTGAATAAGAACACTACTGGAATTTATTGAAAGATTCAACATAGTGACAGGATACAAGATCAACACACACACACACAAGAAAAAAAATCAGTTGAAATTCCTCTACAGCAAAGTGGTCTCTGAAAAGGAAATCAACACTATTTACAATAGCTACTAAGGAGAGAAAATAATTGGGAATAAATCTTACCAGAACACAAAATTCCTATACAAAGAAAAGTATAAAATGTTACTTCAAGAATCTACAAGAGATCTACACAAATGCAAAAACATACTGTGCTCATGGATAGGAAGATTGAACATTGTGAAAATGTCAATACTACCTAAAGCAATCTAAACATTAGATGCAATTCCAATCTAGATTCTATCAACATTCTTTAAAGACAAGGAAAAAACAATCACTAATATTATATGAAATAGAAAAAGACTTCAAATAAGTAAAGCACCACTGAAGAAGAAGAACGAAGTAGGAGCTCTCACACACTCAGATTGCAAAACACAGTAATGGAAACAACCTGATATTGGTACAATGGCAGACACATAGACCTGTGGAACAGAATTGAGAACTCAGAAATAGATCTGTCAACCTATTATCAGCTGCTTTTGACAAAGGGCTAAAATCCATTAAATGGAGAAGAGATACTCTCTTTCACAAATTGTGCTGGCAAAACTTGATATCCATTTGCAGAAAAACTACACACCATACACAAAAACTAACTCCAGATGGATCAAAGATTTAAATGTGAAACCTGAAACAATGAAGTTCATCAAAGAAAAAATGGAGGCAAGCTTAGGGGCCCTAAATAATGGAATAAATAGACTATGAACCATAACCCAAAATGCCCAAAGAGTAAAAAATAAACTAGATGATTTTGATGATAAATAAACTAGATGAGAATAAACTTCCAAAACTCTAATATGTATGGAATACATAGGAATTAGATTGACTACATCTGTGGTAAGAGGCAATGAAAAACCTCAATATCTTCAGCCAAAACCAAGCCAGGAGCTAATTGTGGAACAGATCATCAACTGCTCATATGTTAGCTCAACTTGGAGTTGAAGACAATTAAAACAAGTCCATGAGAGCCAAAAGATGACCTTGAATTTAGAGACCATCTAAAGAATAGATTTGATGTGTTGAACACCAATGACTGAAAACCAGAACAATTATGGGATGACTTCAAGAACATCATACATGAAGAAAGCATTAAAAAGACAAGAAAAAAGAAAAGAACAAAATGGCTGACAGAAGAGACTCTGAAGCTTGGCCTTTAGTGGACAGTAGCCAAAGCAAATGGAAGAACTGACAAGATAAAAGAGCTGAACAGAAGATTTCAAAGAACAGGTCAAGCAGAAAAAGTCAATTACTATAATGAAATGTGCAAAAACTTGGAGTTAGAAAACCAAAAGGGAAGAACACACTCAGCAATTCTCAAGCTGACAGAACTGAGGAAAAAAATTAAGCTTTGAGTTGCAATATTGAAAGATTCTATGGGTAAAATATTGAATGATGCAGGAAGCATCAGAAGAATATGGAAAGACTATACAGTCACTGTACCAAAAAGAACTGGTCAATCTTCATCCATTTTAAGAGGTGGCATATGATCAAGAAACAATGATATTGAAGGAAGAAGTCAAAGCTGCACTGAAGCAATTGTCAAAAGAACAGGACTCCAGGAATTGACTGAATACTCATTGAGATGTTTCAACAAACAGATATCTCACTGGAGGCACTCACTCAGTTATACAAAGAGATTTGGAAGACAACTTCCTGGTCAAGTGACTGGAAGAGATCCATATTTGTACCCATTTTCAAGAAAGGTGATCCAATAGAATGGAGAAATTATTGAATGATACCATTAATATTGCATGCAAGTAAAATCTTACTGAAGATAATTCCAAAACAGTTGTAGCAGTATATTAACAGAGAACTTCCAGAATTGCAAGCCTGATTCAGAAGAGGACATGGACCAAGGGATATCATTGCTGATGTCAGATGGATCTTGGCTGAAAGCAAAGAATTTCAGAAAGATGTTTACTTGTGTTTTATAGACTATGCAAAAGCATTTGATTTCTGTGGATCATAACAACTTGTGGATAACATTGAGAAGAACAGGGATTCCTGCTCTTAATTGCCCTCATGAGGAACCTGTACATAGACCAGGAAGCTGTTATTCGAACAGAACAAGGGAACACTGCATGATTTAGACTCAAGAAGGGAGTGTGTCAGGGTTGTGTCCTTTCATCATACTTATTCAATCTGTATGCTGAGAAAATAATCCGAGAAGCCGGACTATATGAAGAAGAATGTGGCATCAAGATTGGAGGAAGAATCATTAACAATCTGTGATATGCTGATGACACAACGTTGCTTGCTGAAAGTGAGGATGACTTGAAGTACTTACTGATGAAGATTGAGGAATACAATCTGCAGTAAGGATTATATCTCACTATAAAGAAAACAAAAATCCTCACAACTGGACCTATAAGCAGCATCATGATAAATGGAGAAAAGATTGAGATTGTCAAAGACTTCACATTGCTTGGTTCTACAATTGACGCCAATGGAAGCAGCAATCAGAACATCAGAGGACATGTAGCATGGGCAAGTTGGCTGCAAAAGACCTCTTTTGAGTGCTGAAGAGCAAAGATGTCTCCTTGAGGACTAGGGTGCACCTGACACAAGTCATGATATTATCATTATATATTATCATGAGCCTCATATACATGGGAGAGCTGGACAATTAATAAGGAAGACCAAAGAAGAATTGATGCTTTTGAGTTGTGCTGCTGGTGAAGAATGCTGAAAGTACCAGGGACTGCTAAAAGAACTAACCATTAGCCATTAGAGAAGTACAAATCTGTCCTGGAGGAAGTGCAGCCAGAATGCTCCTTGGAAGCAAGAATGGCCAGACTTTGTCTCACCTTCTTTGGTCATGTTATCAGAAGGGACCATTCCCTGGAGAAGGATGCCATGCTTGGTAAGGTGGAGGGTCAACAAAAGAGGGGAAGGCCCTCAACGAGATGGATTGACACAGTGGTGTGGTGATGGGCTCAAGTATAGGAGGTATCGTGGAGCTGGTGCAGGACCTGGTGGTGTTTCATTCTGCTGTGCATAGGGTCGCTATGAATTGTGGGTGACTTGATGGCACCTAACAACAACTCTAAAATTTGTAGAAAATTCTAACACTACAATAGCAAAAAGACAGACAATCCAATTAAAAATGGGCAGAAGACATGAATAGACACTTCACCAGAGAAGATATTGAGGCAGCCAACAAACACATGAAGAAATTTTTTGATCATTAGCCATTCAAGAGGTACAAATCAAAACAACAATGTGATACCATCTCACCCCAGCATAAGCAGCAAAGTTCAACAGAATGTACTAAATGCTTGTGAGGATGTAGAGAGTTTGGAATTCTCATAGACTGTTGTTGGGACTGTAAAATGATAAAACCACTGTAAAAATTATAGTGATTACTTGAAAAGTTGGAAATACAAATATCATTTGACCCAGCAACTCCATTGCTAAGTATATATCCTAAAGAAGTAAGAGGCAGGACATGAATATATATATGCACTTTCAACATTAGAAATGTTCATTGTAACACTATTCACAATGGTAAAGAGATGGAAACAAACTAAGTGCCCAACAATGGAGGAATGGATAACCAAACTTTGGTAAATAGATACAATGGAATTTTATGCAACTCTAAAGAATAATGTAAAATCTTCAAAACACTGCATAATGTGAGTTCTGGTGAGGTGACAGCCAATAGGCAAACAAACTACCAAGACCTTCTTTAACAAAGAAAAGGGGAACCAATTAACACAGATTTAAAAGATGATCCTGAAGTCCTGATCTTTGAAAGGAATGATACAGAAGTGGACTAAACTCTAACTAGTAGAAGAACCTTCATGAAAACACCAAAAAAGGAGACATATGGAGCTGAGGGCTGTCAGCGATCCTGACTGCACAGACAGCTTGAATATTCCCAGGTGGTATTAAGACCTAAGACTTAACCCAAAATAGGCCCTTCTAGCCAGGGGCTGCACATAGGTCTGCACTGCTGGCTGGTGAATAAAAGGGGAATCTGTGAAGAGGGAGACAGGCTGAGCTGTAGATTTTTGCCTGTGTGGAAGGTGCAGCTATTTTGAATGTTTACAAGCATTTCAACCATTTTGGAAATTTAAAGTGACAGCATTCTCTCTAATTCCAGGGGCCTAAGAATAGGCTCCACTTGTCAAGAACTGCAACGACATTCCAGACATAAATGACTAGAAAGGTTCGATATTCCCCCCTTGTTAATGTTATACTCAACACCCTCTTGGTGAACAGCCCACCTTCTGGGCCAGCAGGAATTTCATCCAAGTCTGTGTGCTCTGATGAAGCCTAGGTGCTCTGCCCTGCCCTGCTCAGATTTTTTTTTCCCCTTTTTCGTTTGTTTTGTCTGTTTTAAAATTATTATTACTATTATTATTATTTTGTCATTTTTATTATTAGTCTTTACTCTTCCCTTCCCACATTCTAGTTGTCAGTTTTATCTCTCTTTCTTATTCCTGGTTCCCATTTTTTTTTCTTTCTCGTGTTTAACAATATTCCTTGTTTTTCTTTTTTGCATTTTCTCATATTTTTCTTCATTATTCTCCTACTCTACCTCTTTTCTCTTATTGCCCTTTCCCAAGATATTGCAAGATCTTTGTTGTTGTTTTTTGTTTGTTTGTTTTTTCTCTTTTGTTTTGGTGATTGTGCCTGTGTGTTTCTGTGGTGTGTTTTTTCTCCACTTGTTTTTACTTTTTTGATGATTTTCGATCATTGTTTGTATCTGAGTGGAAGACAGCAACCATGCCAATATGATGTAACCACAGCTCACTTCCTGCAGTAATACTCAGTGAGAGCCACCACATCCTTCTCCACCAACTGGCCAGTGATATATGATCACCAAGAACAGCATGACTTACCCTTAACTGCTCTTCCCAAACAGTTAACAGATATCAAAATACAACAATGTCACAATGTCTCAGAGACAGCAAACCATCACAGTCCACACAAAGAAAAAAGATAAAGTGGTAGAAAAAAGGGAGCAGGATACAGACCCAGAGCACATCCCTGAAGAAGAAGAAGAAGCAGTATTGGAACTCCCTGATAAGGAATTCAAAACAATTATATTTAGGTACCTTCAAAGGATTGAGAGACAGGTCAAAGAACACACTGACAAAGTTAAGGAACCACAGACAAAACTTTAGAACAATTTTGGAGGAAAATACAAGAACAAAATGACAAAATAAATGAAAAATTAGAAATGATGCAAAATCTACAGATAGAAACTCAGATTAATACTAAATTTTCAGAAATACACAGCACATTGAAAGGGCAAAGGAGTAGAATTGAATCAATGGAAGACAGAATTAATGAGACTGATGACAAATACCTGAATACTTCTTTGAAAAGGTTTCAATCAGAAAAAAAAAATAATAAAAATAAAAAAGCCTAAGGTTCATGTGGGATACCATCAAAAGAAATAACTAACGTATGGGTAATCAGAATTCCAGAAGAGGAAGAGAAAAAGAAAACCACTGAGAAAATTGTCCAAGATTTGTTGGAAGAGAACTTCCCTGATAGAATGAAACATGAGAATATATCCATTCAGAAAATCCAATGAACCCCAAATAGGATAGACCCCAAAAGAAAATCCCCAAGACATATCATCATCAAACTCATCAAAACCAAAGACAAAGAAAGAATCCTGAAAGCAGCACGGCAAAAACAAAAAGTTACCCACAAAGGACAACCAATAAGAATAAGCTCTGATTTCTCAGCAGAAACTATGCAAGCAAGAAAGCAAAGGGATGGTATATATAAAACCCTGAAAAAGAAACATTTCCAACCAAGAATTATATACCCAGCAAATTGTTCCTTAAATATGATGGTGAAATAAGGATATAAGCAGAAATTAAGGGAATTTTTTAAAACCAAACCAACCTTACAAGAGATACTAAAGGGAGTCCTACAAACAGAGAATCAATAATAGCAAACAACAACCAACAATTAATACACAGGATGACTTAACCCAGAACCCACCACAACTATGAAAGTATCCAAAGTAAAATAAACTTACAAGATTGTAAACAGGGATCCAGAGACATCAATTGGTAAATAAGGATAACAATAAAACAAAAAGAGGGAAAAAACAATGTAGTTTCAGAAATTCTAAATAGTGAGGAACTCAAGAGAGTTATAAGATAGAAAGGTCTGTTCTAAACGTTGGTAGAAAATTATAAATCACAGGGTAATCTCAAAGAAAAAATGTAAACTTTTACATCACAATGAAAAAGAGGACAAACACAAATATTTAGCAAATACTAAAATAATAGCAAAAAAGGAAATGATAACACAATTCACAAACATAATGACCTCACCACAGAAAATTATATGGACTAAAGACACCAGGAACACCATGAAAAAGCACACAACAAATTGAAAGCAACCAATTCATACTTGTTGATAATTACATTGAATGTTAATGGATTAAATGCACCACTTAATGGAAGGAGAGTTGTAGACTGGATAAGAAAACATAACCCATGCTATGGGTTAAAATGTGTCCACAAGAGACACACCTTAGAGACAAAGACAAAAATAGATTAAAAATTAAAGGTTGGAAAAAGGTATATCAAGCCTATGACAACCATAAAAAAGCAGAAGTAGCAATATTAATTTCTGATCAAATTGACTTTAAGGCAAAAACCACCATATGAGACAAGGAAGGACATTGTATAATGATTAAAGGATCAATTGAACAGGAAGATACAACCATAATAAATATCTATGGAGCCAATGAAAGAGCCTATAAATACAGAAATGAAACTTTAACAGAATTGAAAAGGCAAATAGATGACTCCGCTCTAATAGTAAGAGAACTGAATAAATGACTTTCAATGAAAAATAGAACAACTGGAAAAAAAAATTCAAAAAAGACAGAAGAGCTAAACAACACAATCCACTGAATTGATCTTACAGGCATCTACAGAGCACCTCACCTGACAGCAGCACAATATACATTTTTTCCAGTGCACATGGAACATTCTCCACAACAGACCATATATTAGGTCATAAAGCAAGCCTTAATAAATTTAAAAAGCATTGAAATACTGCAAAGTATCTTCTCAGATAACAATGCTATCAAATTAGAGATCAACAATAGAAAGATCAACTAAAAAGAGAAAACACATGGAAACTGAACAACACCCTCCTTAAGAATGACCAAATAATAGAAGAAATAAAAAATGAAATTAAAAAATTCCTGGAATCAAATGAGAATGAAAACACAACATACCAAAATCTTTGGGATACAGTAAAAACAGTAATCAGAGGCCAATTTATAGCAATAAATATACCCATCAACAAAGAAGAAAGAGCCAAAATCAACACTTCAAATCAACATCTCCAACAATTAGAAAAAGAAGAGCAAGAAAAGTCAACAGTCACCAAAAGAAAGGAAATAATAAAGATTTGAGCAGAAATCAGTGAAACAGAAAACAGTAAGACAATAGAAAAAAATAAACAAGACTAGAAGTTGGTTTTGTGAAAAGATTAATAAAAATTGACAAACCACTGGCAAATTTAACAAAGGAAAAGAGGAAGAGAATACATATAACATGAATAAGAAACGAAATGGGCAACATCACAACAGAACAAACTGAAGTAAAAAAGTATACTATCAGGATACTATGAAGAACTGTACTGCAACAAATTTGAAAATCTGGAAGACATGGATAGAATTCTAGAAACACACTACTTAACTAAACTAAGACAGACTGAGGTGGAAAAGTTTAACAGATACATAACAAAAGAAGAAATTGAACAAGTCATCAAAAGATTACCAACAAGAAAAGTCCTGGCCCAGACGGTTTCACCAGAGAATTCTACCAAACCTTCAGAGAAGAACTGACACCAATCCTATTCAAACTATTACAAAACATAGAAAAGGATAGAATCCTCTGGAATTCATTTTATGAAGTAAGCATAATCTTGATATCAAAACCAGGCAAAGACATCAATCAAAAGGAAAACTACAGATCAATATCCCTCATGAATATAAATGCAAAAATCTTCAAAAAAATAAGCAATAGACTCTGACAGCATATTCAAAAAATAATTCATTATGACCAAGTGGGGTTCATATTAGGTATGCAAGGATAGTTCAACATTAGGAAAACAATCAACCTCATCCACCACATAAATAAAACAAAGAAAAGAACCACATGATCATATCAATTGATGCAGAAAAGACTTTCAATAAAACAACAACCATTCCTGATAAAAAAAACTATCAGCATAATAGGAATAGAAGGGACATTCCTCAGCATAATAACAGGCATATATGTAAACCCAACAGCCAGCATTATTCTCAAAGGAGAGAGACTGAAAACATTTCCCTTGTGAACAGGAACCAGACAAGGATGCCCTCTATCACCACTTATATTCAACATTGTATTAGAAGCCCTAACCCAAGCAATAAGGCAAGAAAGAAATATCAAAGCCATCCAAATTGGTAACTTTGAAATCATACTATCCCTATTTGCTGATGATATGATCCTATACCTAGAAAACCCAAGAGACTCAGTCAAAAATCTACTGGAACTAATTCAGAGATTTAGCATAGTGGCAGGTACAAGATCAACATCCAAAAATCAGTTGGATTCCTCTACACCAGCAAGAGTTGCTGAAAAAGAAATAAGGAAATCAATAGCATTTATAATAGCTACCAAAAAAATATAATTCTTGAGAATAAATTGTACCAGGGACACAAAAGTCCTGTATCAAGAAAATTATAAAAGACTACGTCAAGAAACCATAAGAGAGCTATATAAATGGAAGAACATATCATGCTCATGGACAGGAAGATTGAACAATGTGAAATGTCAATTCTACCCAAAGCAATCTACACATTCATTCAATCCCAATCCAGATCCCATCAACATTCTTTAAGGATATGGAAAAATCAATCACTAACTTTATATGGATAACAAAGAGACCTCAGATAAGCAAAACATTATTGAAGAAGAAGAACAAAATAGGAGCGGGAGCTCTGGTAGCATAGTGGCTAAGACACTTGCCTGATAACCAGACGGCTGACGGTTCAAACCCACCAGCCATTCCTCGGAAGGAAGGTTGGGCAATCCTTCTTCCGTAGTGATACTGCCTTGGAAACCCAAGGAGGGGTCACTATGAGTCGGGGCTGACTCAACAGCACATAACAACAACAACACACTCCCAGATCTTAAAACTTACTATACAGCCACAGTAGTCAAAACTGCCTGGTATTGGTGCAACGACAGACACGCAGACCAAAGGGATACACTTGAGAACCTAGAAATAGATCCACCAACCTGTGGTCAGCTGATCTTTGAAAAACAGCGGAAATCCATTAAGAGGGAAAGAGATTGTCTGTTTAACAAATGGTGCTGGCAAAACTGGATATTCATTTGCAGTGAAATGAAAGAAGATCTGTACCTCACACCATACACAAAAACTAACTCCAAATGGATCAAAGGCTTAAATGTGTAACCTAAAACTATAGAGTTCCTCAAAGAAAAACTAGGGACAAATTTAGGGACCTTAATATAATGCATATTGCTTGGTCACAGCCAGCTACCCAGAGGGAC
>NW_006921864.1:4094198-4094937 GCF_000298275.1 Orycteropus afer afer | reverse complement strand
GCATAAACAGACTATCAAGTATAACCCAAAATGCACAAACAAGATAAATAAGATGAATGAGATTTTCTAAAAGTTAAATTTTATGTGCTTCCAATGACTTCTCCAAAAGAGTCAAAAGAAAACCGACAGATTGGTAAAAAAATATTCATCAATGACATATCTGAAAAGGGACTTATTCCTAGAATTTATATAAAACTCCAACACCTCAATAACAAAAACAATCCAATTAAAAAATGGGCAGAAGACATGAATAGACACTTCACCAAGGAGGATATTCAAGTGGCAAACAAACATATGAAGAAATTCTCACGATCATTAGCTATTAGAGAGATGCAAATCAAAACAACAATGAGGTACTATCTTAGTCCAGCACTAGTAGCAAAGTTCAACAAGACAGAAAATAACAAATGCTGGCAAGGTTGTTGAGAGATTGGGACTCTCATTCACTGCTGGTAGGTAAAATGGTACAACCATTGTGGAGAGCAGAATGATGATTCCTTCAAAAGTTGGAATTAGAAATACCATTTTACCCAGCCATTCCATTGCTAGGTATACCCTAAAGAAGTGATAGCCATGACAAGAACAGATATATGCACACCCATGTTCATTGCAATACTATTTACAATAGCCAAAAGATGGAAACAACCTAGATGTCCATCAACTGAGGAATAGATAAACAAACTATGGTACATATAAACAATGGAATACTATGCAACACTAAAGAATAATGTAGAATCTG
>NW_006921864.1:4084357-4092658 GCF_000298275.1 Orycteropus afer afer | reverse complement strand
TCCTTCTGAGGAGTGGCAGGTGGGTTTGAACTACCAGCCTTCTGGTTAGTAGTCAAGTGCCTTAGGCACTATGCTACCAGAGCCATTAGAGAGCTGCAAATCAAAACAACAATGAGATATGGTCTTGCCCCAGGAATCTAGTGGCAAAGTTCAACAAGAGAGAAAATAAATGCTGGTGAGGATGTGCAGAGATTGGGACTCTCATACACTGCTGATGGGACTGTCAAATGATACAACCATGCAAAAGAGTATGGTCATTCCTTCAAAAGTTGAAATTAGAAACACCGTTTGATCCAGCCATTCCATTACTAGCTATACTTCCTAAAGAAGTGAGAGCCAGGATAAGAACAGATCAGATTTATGCACACCCATGTTCATCACAGCACTATTTATAATAGCAAAAAAGATGAAAACAACCTATGTGCCCATCAACAGAAGAATGGATAGCCAAACTATGGTACATACACACAATGGAACACTATGCAACCCTAAAGAATAACATAGAATCTGCAAAACGTCACATAATGTGGATGAACTTGGAAGACATTATACTGAGTGAAATAAGTCAATAATAGAAGGACAAATATGGTATTAGTCTGTTATTATAGAACATCAAGGAAAGTTTATATATAGAAGGAAATTATCTTTGTTGGTTACCAGGGGTGGGAGGGGAGGGGAGGGAAGGGAACACTGTTAGATAGATAGAGACAAGTATTGATTTGGATGAAGAGAAAAGCAATGTACCAAATGTGAGTGATCAACATGGTGGCATTGAGGAAGAGGAAGACATAGAGAGATGCAGGGGAGGTACAGACAACAAAGATGAACCCTTTTGCACATACAGTACTGTGTTGTCAGTGAAGGCAAACATGGGTATACGGGAGGATAGACGGGTGGACAGGCTGAACTATTAGGTATGTCTGTGCAGGGGAGAGTGTGCCTAAGACTATATATATGGGTGGCAGACAATGTAAGTGTATTTGTATATTCTATAACAATTTCCACGTATGTAGGAGAGCTGACAAGGGACAAAGTTGTAGGCATTTCTTGGCCACAGGCAGCTACCCAGAGAGAGCAAATAATTGGATCTGTGGGCTCGGGACCATAGTCACAGGGGACATCAAGCTCAATTGACATAGCACACTACACAAAAACATTGTTCCACATCCTACTTTGATGAGTAGCAACAGGGGTCTTAAAAGCTTTGAGCTGCCATCTAGATGCAACAATGGGTCTCTCTTCATCCAGAGCAAAGAAGAATGAAGAAAACCAAAGATATATGGAAACAATTACTTCTAGCAACTATTATACCATGTGATCCTCAGCCTACAGGACTATGAGATCAGAAGAACTATATGGTGCCCGGCTACCACCCTCAACCACTTGGAGGGGGATTTATGTAGGAGATCCTGGATAGAGTGGGAGAACAATGTGGAATAAAACTCAAAATCTTAAAAAAAAAAGGTTTTCTGGTCTGATAGAGCCTTATGGAACCCCTGAGACTATGGCCTCTAGTTGCCCTTAAGGTCTGAAATTAAGCCCAATCCTGTGGCTTCCAGCCAAACAAGACAGGCTTATGAGTTGAATATTTAAATTAGGTCGATACACTCTTTGGAGAGATCAATCATGGGAGAATAGAATGGCTGTGTATGCACAGGGTGAAAGCTCATGGGGCAGGAGTGTTTGGGAGGGAAAGACACAGAGAAGAGGTAACTAGGGGGGGAGGTATTGCATTGTGGGAAACTGTAGTCAGTGTCATGAGACAAAGTGTGTGTGAGCTGCTGTATGGAAAGTGACATGGAAGGAAAATTTCTTTGTTGGTTACCAGGAACGGGAGGGATAGAGAGGGATAATTCCTAGATAGGTTGGAGAAAAAAAGAGAGAGAGACAGAGAGAGAATGAGAGAGAAACCAAAGATTAGATACTAGGCAGAGATAAGAGGGAGGGGAAAAGGGGAACCTTCTGTTTGCAGGGCATTGAGTTTATACTAAAGGTGGTGGAATATTTTGGAAAAGGATAGCAATAATGTTGGCACAACATGAAAAATGTCATTGTCATCAATGTCCCTGAGTTGTAAATGTGGAAGTTGTTATGTTGGTGAATGTCTTTTTATATATATTTTCACCACAATAAAAGTAAAATAAATAAATAAATAAAGTTAGCCTAACTCTACCAGCTTTAAATATCTTCAACACTTCCTTACAGTGACACATTTTGTACAGGTTCTTACTTAAGAAATTTTGCATCATTTTAAGAGTTAACACTCTCCACGTGTTTTCTATGCACTACTGTTGTTGTTGTTATGTGCCATCAAGTCGGACCCGACTCATAGCGACCCCTCCTTGGGTTTCCGAGGCAGTATCACTACGGAAGTAGATTGCCCCATCTTCCTTCCGAGGAGTGGCTGGTGGGTTTGAATCGCCAGCCTTCTGGTTAGCAGTCAAGTGCCTTATCCATTATGCTACCAGAGCTCACCATTATTCTATTCACATCATGAGCTCATTTGATCCCATATCTCCCTAGTGTAAAGATGAAGAAAGTAGGATATAAAAAAAAAAAAAGAACATACCAAAGTTAAACCAATTGCTCGAATGACACAATAAATCAGTAAATTATCCTTTGAGCCCCAACTCTGGAGACCATGGTCTTAATTATTATATGACTATGTTTCCAATGGGAGCTCTGGTAGCATAGTGGCTAAGGCACTTGAGTGCTAACCAAAAGGCTGGCAGTTCAAACCCACCAGCCACTCCTCAGAAGGAAGATGGAGCAATCTACTTCTGTAGTGAAACTGCCTCGGAAACGCAAGGAAGGGTCCCTATGAGTCAGGCCTGACTCGGCGGCATGTAACAACAGCAACAACAACAACATGTTTCCAACACACATATAATACAAGTCATTCATAGAACATACAGACTACATTTTAAAGAAGTATAAGTGAATGAGAGAAAGATCTTGGACACTTTTTCATTCAGAATAAATTAAAATATATTACAATTTCAAATATAGTATTTATAGCATATTCTTAATCATATCTATAATGTGAATATCATATATCAAATATATAAGTGATTTTTCATTAGTATGAATCAAAAGAGTAAGTAAATTGTCACAAATGTTCCAGTGATGTTTCTGAGATAAAATATTTTAATGGAACTTTGGTGACATCTACTTTTGACAGAATAAAAATAATATAAAGCTACAGTTCAAAGTGTCAATTTGTTAGTGACAATTATCATCTATAATTGCTAGTTAAAACTTCAAAGTCAAGGAAAGAGAAAAGGTGATCATATGGCAGCAGTTCTAAAACTCCTGAATGCAGTAAATAAAAATAATGTTAGAAATATTTGGATAGGTTTGTATAAGATGAAAATTAAGCAGAAATTACCATATATCTTTGTGAAAAATAAATTACAGTAGGCACATATTCATGCTTCATATAAAGTTATTTTTCAAAATTATCTTTAATCAATTGTTTAAATATTTACACAGACAAAATATGGCACAAGAAGCATATTTATAGAAAAGTCCAACCATAAATCCTTCCATTAGCTCAGAAAGTTATGTCCCTTTATATGCCTTCTTAGGTATCTCCCTGTAATACAGTTATTGTTTTTTACACAAAGCACTTTTATAGTATACTTTTAAAATCGCTAGATCCACACTCACCCAGGTAGCATCCAAACACAACAACTTTCATCACAAGTGATCTATATGGTGACTATCAGGCTAACTCCTTTAGAGAAGTTGTTGGGTGCCATGCAATCAATTCTGACTTACAGTGATCCCATGTAACAGAGTAGAACTGCTCCCACAGGGCTCTCTTGACTGTGACCTTTATGGGAGCCAATTGCCAAGCACAGTGCCCAAGCCATCAGACTCCTAACCAGAAGGTTGGTAGTTCAAACCCACCAGCCACTCCACAGATGCAAGACTGGGCAATCTACTTCCATAAAGATATACCACCTGGGAAACTCAATGGGCATTGCTATGAGTCAGAATTGACTGGAAGGCAGTGTTTGTTTTTTTTGTTTGTTTGTTTTTTTTAACTCCTTCAGAGCCACTGAATGAGTTCAAACCACCAACCTTTTGCTTAGCAGCCAAGAAATAAGAATGAAGGCATCGCCTTTCACCTACTGACAAGGCCATGATATTTATCTTTAGGAGGCATAAAAGGGCAACTCAAACCAGGATTGCGCTGGAATTCACACAGGGAACAATGAGAGCTCTCAAGGTAATTATTCAGGGATTTAAGAGCCTTTTAAGAGCACAATGATTTGGAGATTGGCGATGAGTTTTTGTATGAAATTTTTCCTCTCATACATACACATATAAAGATGCACATGATCTTCTAAAAGATTCACATGTTTTAACATTTACTTCAACCCTCCTCTAAAGAAGATAATATTACCTTTATTCTGATTCCTTCTCTATCCCTCATTTTCTTCATCTTTAAAATGGAGACAATAATGTTTCCTTAATAGGATTTCATGTGAGAATTAAAAAGGTGTCTAGGTAAAGTGTCTAGAACTGTCCCTGGCACATATGCGATCCCATGAATGTTGGTTGTAACATAAACAAAATGTAGGAAAGCTGAATAACTTATTCAATTCTGTTTTTTTTTAGATTTTTGTTTGTTTTTCTGCCAAAAGCTACTGAAAAATAGACAAAGGGAGTACTTCCATACCCTACTGTTCATGGCCAGGGAAGCCCCAGGAACTAAATCCACAATGATTCCATTAAGCTCTATTGTTTCTAAGCCATTTTCAATTTCAAGTTCACACTTTCATTTATAACTGTTTGTGAATATGTGTTATTTATTTGAGATTATGAACTCCTAGAGGTCAGACCTTTTACCTAAACAGCTCTATTCAAGAAAGTGGACTCACAAATATTCAGCATCTATATATATATATATATATATATATAAACACAAGAAAGATACCCTAGTACCTACCTTCATAGTATTGAATTATGTTGATCTACTTAAACAAATAGCAGGAAGAGGGAAGAAATGAGAGTGCCTATAAACCAGAGAGATTCCTTTTATTCAGAAGGCAAATGTTCCATAAAAAGGCATTCCATAGATTCAAGATCCTTTTATACAGATATGGAAAGTTTTATAATGCGTTAAAAATGGTGGGGAGCACATAATAGAAAGCATTCCTTTTAGTCCTCGCGTATGATTCCTATAGATTTGAGCATAGAAAAAACCGGCAGAGAATGAACCCATCTGTATGCTTTATAACTTGAATCTTTACACTGTTTATAAGTCTTTTAAAACCAAGTGTGGCTGTTTGGAAATATGGTTAAATAAAGTCAAAGCTTGAAATGTTTTAAATTTTTCTGTTTTGATTTGTTTGCTGCTGTGGTAGTTAAGGTTATATGTCAATTTGGCTGGACCTGGGTGAGTGGCTGGGCAGCTGGATGTAGTTATTCCCCATGGTGAGATTGGCAATCAACTCCACAGTGGAATCTACTCTGAGCAGCTAAGTAGCTGCTTTATGGATGTGCTCTGCTCCCAGTATATAAGAAGATTTAGGAAAGGTCTCTAGCTTTTTAGCACCCCTGAATTCTGCATGTAGCCAAGTTGTTGTTCAGACGCCTGTCATGCCCTGTGGATCTTGGGACTTTTTCTGGACTTGAATTAGTGGCCTGCCATGTTGTTTGGTAATATTGGGACTGTACCTTTTTACTTGTCAACCTTGGGTTTTTCAGCCTCAGCAGCCAGCAGCTGCCTGAGTGAAGAAAAGCCTCCAGCTTCACTGAGCTGAGAGCAGGAAGCAGAACTGAAGCCCAAGGTTGAGGGGTTTTTACCCAATCTCTAGAGCCTGGCACTTTGAACTCAGACTTTCTAGCCTCCAAAACTGTAGGAGAATAAACTCCTGTTTGTTAAAGCTATCCACCTGGGATATTTCCTGTTAGAGTGGCAGGAAGTGAGGAAAACATCTACCAATACTCTTTTTATATTGAGGTATAATTTACATGCAGTAAATGCACTGATTTTAAGTGTATAGTTTGATAAGTTGTGAGAAATGTGTACACCTATGTAACTACCAAGGAGCTCTGGTAGCTCAGTGCCTAAGGCACTTGACTGCTAACCACAAGGCTGGCGGTTCAAACCCACAAGCCACTCCTCAGAAGGAAGGTTGGGCAATCAACTTCTGTAGTGATACTGCCTTGGAAACCCAAGGAGGGGTCGCTATGAGCCAGGGCTGACTCGACGGCACATAACAACAACAACAACATGTAACTATCAAGAATCTCTGGTGGTGAGTGGTTAAAGCATTTGGCTGCTAATCAAAAGTTGGCAGTTCAAACCAACCAGCTGCTTCATGGCAGAAATATGAGGCAGTCTCATTCTGTAAAGATTTGTAGCCTTGGAAACCCTATGGGGTAGTTCTATTTTGTCCTCTAGGGTCACTATGAGTCAGAATCAACTCGATAGCAATAGATCATATATCACCCCAATCACCCCAGGTTTCCAATACCCCAGTAAGCTCCTTCCTGCTTATTTTTCATCAATGCCTCCATTCCGCCCACCCCAGGCAACCACTTTCTGATTTATATTTCTATAAACAAAGTTTGCATATATCAGAATTTCTAGTAAGTGGAATCAAACAATTTGTATTATTTTGTACTTGCCTTCTTTCCTTGAGGATGATATTTTGAGATTCATCCACAGTGTTTAGTATATTACTAGTTTATTCTTCTTTATTGCTGAGTTGTATTCCATTGCATAAGCATACCAAAATATATTGATAAATTCTCCTGGACATTTGGGCTTTTAATCCAACGTTGAACTATTACAAATAAAGACACTATGACCAATTCTATGTGTGGACACATAATTTTTTTCTTGATTAAATATCAATTGAATTGTTGGGTCAGATATTTATTTGCATATTTTAATATATAAGAAACAGAATTTTCCAAAGCAGTTGTCATTATTCACCTTACTTTGGTGGTGCAGTGGTTAAGGTATTTGAAAGTGGAAAGTCAGTGCTTGGAACCAGCAGCTGCTCCACAGAATTAAAATGGGGCAGTCTTTTTCTGTAAAGATTTAGAGCATTGGAAACTCCATGGGAGTCTCTATGAGTCAGAATCAACTCAATGGCAGCAAATTTACTAGGGACTTTTCAGAATTTTAAGTTTTCCACATCATGCAAATATTTGGTATTGTCAATTTTTTTATTGTAGTTATTGTACTGGGTTTAAAGTGGTAACTCATAATTTTTCAATCTTTTATTAGAATAAAATGTGAAAGAATTATTTTATTTTTGTATTTAACTCCTGCTGGTAAATTCCTAAGGAGTTCTAGTGGCTCAGTGCCTAAGGCATTTGACTGCTAACCAGAAGATTGGTGGTTCAAACCCACTAGCCACTCCATGGAAGGAAGATGGGACAATCTACTTACATAAAGATTTACTGCCTTGGAAACCCAATGGGATTTGCTATTAATTGGAATCGACTGGAAGGCAGTGGATTTGCCCCCCTGCCAGTAAATTCCAGGACACTACAATATACTTAAAAGTTTATTATTGGTATCTGATGAAAAAATTTCAGTCATATGTATATTTCCATATATCCTTTGAGCTGAAGTTTTCATTCAGGCACTCTTTCAAATTAATTTTTAATGTTTTGAGAAACTTATGGGAAAAAAAAATTGAAAGATGGCAGAATAAGCAGACAAACTACACAGACTCTCTTCAACAAAGAAAAGGAGAACCAATTAACACAGATACAGAAGATAATCCTGGAGCTCTGAGCTTTGAAAAGGATACAGAAGTGGACTGAACTCCAACTAGTAGAAGAACCTTCATGAAAACACTGAAAATGGAGATATACGGCACTGCCGTCTGTCAGTGACCTGATGGCACAGACAGCTTAGATATTGCCAAGTGGTGTAAGAACCTAAAAATTAACCTAAAAATTGGCCCTGCTAGCTAGGGGCTGCATGGAGGACTGCACTGGTAGCTAGTGATGAAAAGGGGAGCAGTGACAAGGGATACAGACTGAGTGCTGACATTTGCCTGTCTGGAGGGCACAGCCATTTTGAATGTTTACAAGCAGTTGAACCATTTTGGATATTTAAAGTGACAGCATTCTCTCAGACTCCAAGGGCCTAAGAATAGGCTCCACTTGCAGGGAGCTGCAAGGACATTCCAGACATGAAGGACTAGAAAGATTGATATTCCCTTTGTTGCTCTTATGCCCCATACCCTTTTGGTGAAGGTGCAGCCACCACTCACTACCACCCACCTTCTGGGCAGGCAGGAATTCCATCCCAGTCTATGTGCT
>NW_006921864.1:4060213-4083296 GCF_000298275.1 Orycteropus afer afer | reverse complement strand
GAAGACAAATACCTGAATACTTCTTTGGAAAGGGATCATTCAAAAAAAGATCAAAACAAAATGAAAAAAGCCTAGGGTTCATGTAGGATACCATCAAAAGGAACAACCTATGTGCAATCAGAATTCCAGAACAGGAAGAGAAAAAAGACAACCATTGAGAAAATTTCCAAGATTTGTTGGAAGAGAACTTCCCTGATATGATGAAAGATGAGGATACATCCATTCAGGAAGTCCAATGAACCCCAAATAGTATGGACCCCAAAAGAAAATCACCAAGACATATCATCATACTTATCAAAACCAAAGACAAAGAAAGAATCCTGAAAGCAGCATGGGAAAAACAAAAAGTTACCTACAAAGGACAATCAAGAAGAATAAACTCTGATTTCTCAACAGAAACTATGCAAGTGAGAAGGCAATGGGATGGTACATATAAAATCCTGAAAGAGAAAAATTTCCAACCAAGAATTATATACCCAGTAAGTAAAATTGCCCTTCAAACATGATGGTGAAATTAGGAGATTTCTAAATAAGCAGAAACTGAGGGAATTTGTTAAAACCAGACCAACCTTACAAGAGAAACTAAAGGGAGTTCTATGAACAGAGAACCAATAGTAGCAAATAATAACCGACCATTAATGCACAAGATGATACAATGAAGAAACCAACACAGCTATGGAAGTATCCAAAGTAAAACAAGCTTACAAGATTGTAAACAGAGTTCCAGAGACATCAATTGGTAAGTAAAGACAACAATAAACCAAAAAGAGGGGGAAAAAAATAGTATAGTTACAGTAATTCTAAATGGTGAGGAACTCAAGAGAGTTACAAGATAGAATGGACTGTTCTAAACTTGGGGAGAAAATTATAAATCACAGGGTAACCTCAAAGAAAAATGATAAACCTTCACATCACAATAAAAAAGGGGACAAACACTAATAATTAGCAAATACTAAAACAACAGCAACAAAGGAAATGATAACATGATTCATAAACAAAAGGAGCTCAGTACAGAAAATTATATGGAACCAGGAAACCAGGAACACCATGAAAAAACACATAACAAAATGACAGAAACCTGTTCATACATGTCAATAATTACACTGAATGTCAATGCATTAAATGCCCCTCTCAAGAGATGTAGAGTAGCAGAATGGATATGAAAACATAACCCATCAATATGCTGTCTACAAGAGGCACACCTTAGAGACAAAGACAAAAATAGACTAAAAATCAAAGGTTCAAAAAAGATATATCAAGCAAATGGCAACCATAAAAGAGAAGGAGTGGCAATATTAATTTCTGATCAAATTGACTTTAAGACAAAAACCACCATACAAGACAAGGAAGGATATTATATAATGATTAAAGGATCAATTGGACATGAAGATATAACCATAATAAATATCTATAGAGTCAATGAAAGTGCTGCAAAATACATAAATCAGACTTTAACAGAATTGAAAAGGCAAATAGATGAGTCTAGAGTCATAATAGGAGACTTTAATACACCACTTTCAATGAAAGAACAATTGGAAAGAAACTCAACAAAGACACAGAAGAACTAAACAATGCAATCCACCAACTTGACCTTATAGACATCTGCAGAGTACTTCACCCAACAACAGCACAATATACATTCTTTTCCAGTGCACATGAAACATTGTCCAAGATAGACCATATGTTAGGCCATAACGCAAGCCTTAAAAATTTTTAAATGTTGAAATACTGCAAAGCCTATTCTCAGATCACAATGCTATCAAATTAGAAATCAGCAATAGGAAGACCAACGGAAAAATAGCAAAAACATGGAAGCTGAACAACACCCTCCTTAAGAATGACTGGATAATAGAAGAAATTAAAAATGAAATTAAAAATTTCCTTGAATCAAATGAGAATGAAAACACCACATACCAAAATCTTTGGGACACAGCAAAAGCAGTGATCAGAGGCCAATTTGTAGCAATAAATCCACATATCAAAAAAGAAAGAGCCAAAATCAATACTTTAAACCAACATCTCCAACAATCAGAAAAAGAACAGTAAGAAAAGCCAACAGTCACCAGAAGAAAGGAAATAATCAAGATTCGAGCAGAAATCAATGAAACAGAAAAGAGAAAGACAATAGAAAAAAATCAACAAGACTAGAAGTTGGTTTTTGGAAAAGTTTAATAAAATTGATAAACCACTGGCAAATTTAACAAAAGAAAAGAGGAAAAGAATACATATAACATGAATAAGAAACTAAATGGGTGACATCACAACAGAACTAACTGAAATAAAAAGGATAATATCAGGATACTATGAAGAACAGTACTCCAACAAATTTGAAAATCTGGAAGAAATGGACAGATTTCTAGAAACACACAACTTACCTAAACTAACACAGACTGAGGTAGAAATACTGAACAGACCTATAACAAAAGAAGAAATTGAACAGGTCATCAAACAATTACCAACAAAAATAAAGTCCTGGCCCAGACGGTTTCACTGGAGAATTCTACCAAACCTTCCTAGAAAAAATGACACCAATCCTACTCAAAGTATTCCAAAACATAGAAAAGGATGGAATCCTCTCAAATTCATTTTATGAAGTAAGCATAACCTTGATATCAAAACCAGGCAGACATCACTAAAAAGGAAAACTACAGACCAATATCCCTCATGAATACAGATACAAAAATCTTCAACAAAATCCTAGGCAATAGATTCCAACAGCATAGCCAAAAAATAATTCATTATGACCAAGTGGGGTTCATATCAGGTTTCAAGGTAAAGTATTCAATGTTAGAAAAACAATCAACCTCACCCACCACATAAATAAACCAGAGGAAAAGAACCACACGATCATATCAATTGATGCAGAAATGCATTTGATAAAATCCAACACCTCTTCCTGATTAAAAAAAAAAAAAAAAAACTATCAGCAAAATAGGAATAGAAGGGAAATTCTTCAACATAATAACAGGCATTTACACAGAACCAACAGCCAACATTATACTCAATGCAGAGAGACTGAAATCATTCCCCTTGGGAACAGGAACCAGACAAGAATGCCCTCTATCACTACTTCTATTCAACATTGTATTGGAAGTCCTAGCCAGGGCTGGCTGCTGGAACAGGTAAGGTGGGTGGAGGAGAGTCCCCAGGCAGCAGTGAACAGCTGTAGACTGGGCTAGCAGGAACAGGTATGGGGTAGCCCAGGCAGTGAGTGTAGAGTTTGGAACAGCTAGGGGAGACGAACTTGTCTGCCAGTTTGTCATACTGTGGTGGCTTGTGTATTGTTGTGAGGCCGGAGGCTGTGCCAGCAGGGGTGCCTATGGTGGACCGATTTCAGTGGAGCTTCTGAGACAGATGTGGTAGAAGGAAAAGGCCATCCAGTTCTTAAAGAATTGGCCAGTGAAAACCTTATGAATAGTAGTGAAACACTTTCTGATATATTACTGAAAAGTTTTATGAATAGTCCTGAAATATTGTCCAATACAGTGCCTGAAGATGAGCCCCTCAGGTCAGAAGGGACTCAAAATATAACTGGGAGAGAGTTGCCTCATCAGAGTTGAGCCTACCTTAATGATATGGATAAAGCAGAGCTTTCTGGGCCTCCACTTGCTGAAATGGCATGACTCAATATGAGAAGAAACAGCTGTAAACATTCATTGATAATCAGAAAAAGTAAAGTAAAAAGTATGGATCTAAGAAAATTGAAAGTTGTCAAAAATGAAATGGAATGCATTTTCAATTAGATAACCATATGATCTACTATGTCGTGAATGACAATTTGAAGAGGAACGGTATGGCATTCATCATCACAAAGAATGTTTCAAGACCTATCCTAGAGTACAATGCTATCAGTGATAGAATAATATCCATATGCCTACAAGGAAAGTAAGTTAATACTGTTGTTGTTGTTATGTGCAATCAAGTCGGCCCTGATCATAGCGATCCTTCCTTGGGTTTCCGAGGCAGTATCACTATGGAAGCAGATACTAGAATTCCTCAAATTTATGCACCAATCACCAAAGCCAAAGATGAGGAAATTGAAGATTTTTACCAATTTCCGCAGTCTGAAAATGACCAAACATGCAATCAAGATGTGTTAATTATCACTGGTGACTGGAATGCAAAAGTTGAAAACTAAAAAGATTCACTAGTAGTTGGAAAATTTGGCCTAGGAGATAGAAATAACGCTGGAGATCCATGCTGGAATTTTGCAAAACCAATGACTTATTCCTTGGAGATACCATTTTTCAACAACACCAACAGCAGCTATACACATGGAGTTCACCAGCTGGAGTACACAGGAATCAGATTGACTACATCTGTGCAAGAGGCAATAGAGAAGCTTGATATCTTTAGCCAAAACAAGGCCAGGAGGTGATTGTGGAACTGACCATCAACTGCTCATTTGAAAGTTCAAGTTGAATTTTAAGACAATTAAAACAAGTCATGGGAGCCAAAATATGACCTTAATTATACCCCTCCTGAATTTAGACACCTTTAAAGAATAGATTTTATGGATTGAACACTAATGACCAAAAACCAGAGAAATTATGGGATAACATCAGGAACATCATCCATGAAGAAAGCAAAAGGTCATTAAAAAGACAGGAAAGGAAGAAAAGTCCAAAATGGATGACAGAAGAGATTCTGAAACTTGCCCTCAAACAGAGAATAGCTAAAGCTAAAGGAAGAAGTGACAAGATAAAAGAGTTGAAGAGAAGATTTCAAAGAGCAGCTCAAGAAGAAAAAGTCAATTATTATAATGAAATGTGCAAAGACATGGGCTTTGAAAGCCAAAATTGAAGAACAGACTCAGCATTTCTCAAGCTGAAAGAACTAAAGAGAAAATTTAAGCCTCAAGTTGCAATATTGAAAAGTTGTATGGGCAAAATACTGAATGATGCAGAAAACATCAAAAGAAGATGGAAGAAATACATAGAGCCACTGTACTAAAAAGAATTGGTTGATGTTAATCCATTTCAGGAGATGGCACATGAGCAAGAACAAATGATATTGAAGGAAGAAGTCAAAGCTTCACTGAGGAAAAAAAATAAAAAGGCTCCAAGAATTAAGGGGATACCCATTGAGATATTTCAATAAACGGATACCACCCTAGAGGCACTCACTCAGCTATGCCAAGAGATTTGGAAGACAACAACTACCGGGTCAACTGACTGAAAAAGATCCATATTTTTACCCCTTCCAAAGAAAGGTGCTCCCACAGAATGTGGACATTATCGAACAATATCATTAATATAGCATGCAAGTAAAATCTTACTGAAGATAATTCAAAAATGGTTACAGCAGCATATTGACAGAGAACTTCCAGAAATGCAAGCTCGATTCAGAAGAAGACATGGCATGAGGGATATCATTGCTGATGTCAGATGGATCTTGGACCAAAGCAAATACCAGAAAGATATTTACTTGTTTTATTGACTATGCAAAGGAATTCAGTTGTGTAGATCATAATAAATTTTGGAGAACATTGAGAAGAATGGGAATTCCAGAATAATTAATTGTGCTCATGAGGAACTTGTAAGTAGACCTGGAGGCTGTTGTTCAAACAGAACAAGGGGACACTGCATGGTTTAAAATCAAGAAGGGAGTGCATCAGGGTTGTATCCTTTCCCTATACTTATTCAATATGTATGCTGAACAAATAATTTGAGAAGCTGGACTATATGAAGAAGAATGTGATATCAAGATTGGAGGCAGACTCATTAACAACCTGCATTATGCAGATGCCACAACTTTGCTTGCTGAAACAGAGGATGATTTGAAACATTTACTGATGAAATAGAAGATTCCAGTCTGAAGTATGGATTACACCTCAATATAAACAAAACAAAAGTCTTCACAACAAGATCAATAAGCAGCATCAGGATAAATGGAGAAAAGAATGAAGTTGTCAAAGACTTCATATTACTTGGGTCTACAATCAACACCAATGGAAGCAGCAGTCAAGATATCAGATGTTTTATAGCATTGGGCAAATCTGCTGCAAAGGACCTCTTTCAAGTGCTGAAGAGCAAAGATGTTTCCTTGAAGACTAAGGTGCACTTGACACAAGCTATGGTATTTTCAATCACCTCATATGCATGTGAAAGCTGGACAATGAAAAAGGAAGACCAAAGAAGAGCGGATGCTTTTAAGTTGTGGTGTTGGCGAAGAATGATGAAAGTACCATGGACTGCTAAAAGAAATAACAACTCTGCCCTGGGAGAAGTGCAGCTGGAATGTTCCTTGGAAGCAAGAATGGCCAGACTTCCTCACCTACTTTGGGCATATTTTAAGAAGGGACCATTCCCTGGAGTTGGATATCATGCTTGGCAAAGAGGAAGGACAACAAAAAAGGGGAAGGATGGATTGTCACAGTGGCTGCAATGATGGGCTCAAGTATAGCAAAGATTGTGGGGCTGGCACAGGACCGGGCAGTGTTTTGTTCTGCTGTACATGATGTCACTATGAGTTGGAGACAATTCTACGGCACCTAACAACAACAACAATAAAGCCAGGACAATAAGGCAGGGAAGGGAAATCAATGTCATCCAAATTGGTAAGGAAGAAGTCAAACTATCCCTATTTGCTGATGCTACAATCCTATACCTAGAACACCTAGAACTTCCAAGAGTAAAAAATCTACTGGAACTAACAGAGATTTAGCATAGTGGTAGGATACAAGATCAATATACAAAAGTCAGTTGGATTCCTCTATACCGGCAAAGAGATTGCTGAAAAAGAAATAAGGAAATCAATACCACTTACAATGTTGTTGTTGTTGTTCTTAGGTATTGTCAAGTCATCTCTGAGTCATAGCAACCCTATGCACAGCAGAACAAAACACTGCTTAGTCCTGTGCCAGCTCCACAATCCTTGCTATACTTGAGTCCATCCCCGCTGCCCCTATGACAATCCCTCTCATTGAGGGCCTTCCTCTCTTTCATTGAACCTCCACCTTACCATACATGACATCCTTCTCCTGCACTTGTTCTAATTGTCTTCAACTTCAAGTTGAACTTGCATATGAGGAGTTGATGATCTCTTCCAGAATCATCTCTTGGCCTTGTTTTGGCTGAAGATATTGAGCTTTTCTATCACCTTTTGCCACAGATGTAATCAATCTGATTATTGTGCACTTCATCTGGTGAAGTCCATGTGTGTAGCCACCATTTGGGTCATTGAAAAAAGGTATTTGCAATGAATAAGCCGTTGGTCTTGCAAAAGTCTACCATACAAAATCTCCATATACAATAGCTACAAAAAAATAAAAAATAAAATTGTTGGGAATAAATCTTACTAGGGACACAAAAGACCTGTACAAAGAGAACTATAAAAGACTGTTTCAAAAAAATAAATAAATAAATAAAAGATCTACATAAATGAAAGAACATACCATGCTCCTGGATATGAAGAGTAACACTGTGAAAATGCCAGTTCTACCCAAAGCAATCTATACATTCAATGCAACCCCAAGCCAGATCCCATCAACATTCTTTAAGGATATGGAAAAACCAATCACTAACTTTATATGGAAAGGAAAGAGACCTCAGATAAGCAAAGCACTGTTGAAGCAGAACAAAGTGGGAGGTCTCACACTCCCAGATTTTAAAACATTCTATACAGCCACAGTAGTCAAAACTACCTGGTACTACTATAATGACAGATACACAAGTCAATGGAACAGAATTGAGAACCCAGAAATAGATCCATAGACCTATGGTCAGCTGATTTTTGACAAAGAGATGATATCTATTAAGTGGGGAAGAGATTGTTTGTTTAACAAATGGTGCTAGCAAAACTGGATATCTATTTGCAGAAAAATAAAAAAAAAAAAAAAAGATCTGTATCTCACATCATACATAAAAACTAACTCCAGATCAATCAAAGACTTAAATATGAAACTGAAAGCTATAAAGTTTCTCAACAAAAAACTAGGGGCAAGAGCTCTGGTAGCATAGTGCCTAAGATATTTGACTGCTAACCAGAAGACTGGTGATTCAAACCCACCAGCCACTTCTCAGAAGGAAGATTGGGAAATCTATTTCCATAGTGATACCACCTCAGAAATCCAAGGAGGGGTCACTATGAGTCTGATCCGACTCCATGGTAGTGAGATTTTTTTGTTTGTTTGTTTAATATGTAACATAAATAGACTAGCAGGCATAACCCAAAAGGCACAAACAGCAGAAGAGAAACTAGATGAATGGGACCTTCTAAAAATTAAATTTTTATTTGCTTCCAAAGACTTCTCCAAAAGAGTCAAAAGAGAACCTACAGATTGGGAAAAAAAATATTCAGCAATGACATATCTGACAAGAGACTTATCTCTAGAATTTATAGAAAACTCCAACACCTCAACAACAAAAAGACAAATAATCCAATTAAAAAATGGGCAGAAGACATGAAACTTCACCAAAGAAGATATTCAGGCAACCAAAAACATATTAAGAAATGCTCACAATCATTTGCCATTAGAGAGATGCAAATGAAAATAACAATGAAATACCATCTTGCCCCAACCCTAGTAGCAAAGTTCAACAAGACAGAAAATAACAAAAGCTGGTGAGGATGAGAACAGATTGGGACTCTCATACACCGCTGGTGAGACTCTCAAATGACACAACCACTGTGGAAAGCAGTATGGCGATTCCTTAAAAAGTTGGAATTAGAAATACCATTTGGCCCAGCCATTCCATTATTAGGTATATATCCTAAAGAAGTGAAAGCCAGGACAAGAACAAATATATGCACACCCATGTTCATCACAGCACTATTTACAATAGTCAAAAGATAGAAACAACCTATGTGCCCATCAATAGAAGAATGGATAACCAAACTATGGTACATACACACAATGGAATACTATGCAACCCTAAAGAATAACATAGAATCTGCAAAATACCACATAACATGGATGAACTTGGAGGACTTTATGCTGAGTGAAACAAGACAATCACAGAAAGATAAATATTGTATTAGTCTGTCATTGTAAAAAGTCAAGGAAATGTTTTTATATGGAAGAAAATTATCTTTGTTGGTTACCAGGGGTGGGAAGGGAGGGAAGGCGAGGGAACATTTTTAAATACACAGAGACAAGTATTGATTTGGGTGAAAAGAAGAGCAACATACCAAATGTGAGTGATTATCATGGTGGCACTGAGTAAGAAGAAGACATGAAGAGGTGCATAGGAGGTATAGACAACAAAGATGAACCCTTTTGCACATACAGTACTGTGTTGTCAGTGAAGGCAAACATTGATATATGGGTGGATAGATGAGTGGACCAGCTGAACTATTAGATATGTCCATGCAGTGGGGAGTGTGCCCAAGATCATGCATACAGTTGGCAAACAATGTTTCCACAAGTATATTTGTATGTTCTGTTAGAATTCCCAGGTGTATAGTAGAGCCGACAAGGAGCAAGTTTGTAGTCACTTCTTGGCCACAGTCAGCTACCCAGAGGGACTAAGTAGTTGGGCCTGTGGACTTGGGACCATAGTCACAGGGGACATCAAACTCAATTGGCATGACATACTACACAAAAGCATTGTTCCACATCCTACTTTGGCAAGTAGCTACTGGGATCTTAAAAGCTTGCACGTGGCCATCTAGATGAAATGATGAGTCTCTCTTTATCAAGAGCAAAGAAGAATGAAGAAAACCAAAGACCCATGTAAACAATTAGTGCAAGCAACTGGTATACTTTTCAATCTTTAGCCTATACTACTGTGAGACCAGAAGTAGTAGATGGTGACCGGCTACCACTGTCAACCACTTGAAGAGAGATTTCTCTAGGAAGAACAATGTGGAACAAAACTCAAAATCATTTAAAAAAAAGAAGGACAAGGTTTTTCTGGTCTGATAGACTCTGATGGAAGCCCTGAAACTATGGCGCCTAGCTGCCCTTCAAGTCTAGAATTGAACTCAGTCCTGTGGCTTCCAGCCAAACAAAAGACAGGCATATGAGCTGAACATTTACAATAGGTAGATAACAATAGGTAGATACACTCCTGGGAGAGATCAAACATGGGAGAATAGAAGGGCTGTGTATGCACAGGGAGACAGCTCAAGGGGCACGAGTGCATGGAGGGAAGGATGCAGGGAAGAGGTAACTAGGGTGACGAAGTGGGAGAGGAGCTGTTGCATAGTGCGAAATTGTAGTCAATGTCATGAGACAAAGTATATGTGAGCTGCTGTATGGAAAGTGAATTTGCCCTGTAAACATTCCCCCAAATCACAATAAGAATTTTAAAAATAAATAATAAGATAGAATTTACAGTTGAAAGAACCCTCGTGATTCAAAGATTAAGTACTTAGCTGTTAATTTAAAGATTAATTCAAATCCACTCAGCAACTCTACAGGAGAAAGCCTTGGTGATCTGCTTCTGTAAAAATTACAACTAACAACACCCTGTGAGGCAGATCTGCTCTCCCCCATTGGGTCACTATGAGTCAGAATTGACTCTATGGCACCCAACAACAGCAAAAAGTTCTGAGTGTTTTAATTTTTCTAAATGTCCACCATTTAAAATGAAAACTTAAAAATAATTAAATACACACTTAATCTACTAAATACATGGGTTATAAATTAAGCATTTGTATGACAAATGTAATATGACTGATTTTGAGACTCATTTGGTATAGAAAGATGATGGAGAGAAACATAGTCCTATTTGGGAAAGATCTATAATCAAAACCTCAAAGAATCAATAAATTTGCTGTAAAAATTCTTACTCCATACATGAGATTGCCAGATTTAGTAAGCAAAAATGCAGGATTCCTCAGTTAAATTTTAATATTAGATTGTTTATTAGTATAGCATGTTCTGTGAATATTTTGGACATGTTGTTGTTTTTAGCCTTTGGGGAGTCAACTTCCAACAAATAAATTTTTAGGATAAGTATGTCCCAAATAGGAGCTCTGGTAGCATAGCACCTAAGACACTTGTCTGCTAACCAGAAGGCTGGTGGTTCAAAAACCCACCAGCCACTCCGTGGAAGAAAGACTGGGCAATCTACTTCTGTAGCGATACCACCTCAGAAACCCAAGGAGGGGGTCACTATGATTCAGGGCCAACTTGACGGCACATAACAATAACCACATGTCCCAAATAAGCAATGGTGCTTCAGTAGTGAAATTCTCACCTTCTATACAAAAGAACTTACTTGACTTCTAGACCACGTACCTCACACACATCTACCACCTATCTATCAGAAAATGTGTGGTGCTGTGGTGCTTAACAGGTTTCAACAGAGCTTCCAAACTGAGAAGAAAGGCCTGAAGATCTGGTTCTGAAAATGAGTTATTGAAAACTCTATGGATCACAATCGTCCAATGCACAACTCATCAGGGTACCAGGCAGTGTTTCTGTCATATATATGGGTACCATGAGGCAGAGCCAATTCAGTGGCAACTAACAACAACACTTAACAATCAAAGACACCAATTGGAACAGTTAGTAAATGGCAACGCTGGATCTGAACTTAAATTTTTCTGATTTCAAAGCCTGAGAATTATCTGTCATGGTAGTTAAGAGCATGGCCTATGGAGTCATACTGCCCTAATTAAGCTCCCAGTTCTGTCACACAGCAGTTACATGACCTTGGACAATATCACATAGCTATAAGCCTCAGTATCTTAACATTCCTGTGTCTAAGTTTCCTATCTATGAATTAGGGATAGTAACATTACGTATACACAAGATTGGGTTGAGGTATAAATGTAAAATGCCTAGAACCATCATCTAGTTGATAAAACCAAAACCCAAACCCACTACCTTTGAGTCAATTATGACTCATAGTGGCTCCCACTGGGTTTCCAAGGCCATAAATCTTTACAGTAGTAGTTTTGTCTCCACGGAACAGCTGGTGGGTTTGAATTGCCAATCTTCTGTTTAGCAGTCAAATGCATTAGGCACTGGCCACTGGAGCTCCTTAGCTGATGGTAAGTGCTTTGTTAATGTAAGCATTTTCATTATACTATTCAGGAGCTCTGGTTAGCATTTGTCTGCTAACCAAAAGGTCCTTGATTGGAACCCACCAGTGGCTCCATGGAAGAGAGATAAGGCAATCTGCTTCCATAAAGAGTTACAGCCTTGGAAAACCAGTGGGGGTCAATATAAGTCAAAGTCTACTCTGTGACAGTGAGTTTGGTTTAGTTTAATTATGCTATTACCACCTGCTTTGAATTTTAGATTACACGGTAAGCCTGCTGTGTTCTTTAGTCTGCTGTTAGACTGACACAATGTTTACCTGGTAACTTTTTCTTAAGAAGATCAATTCCCTCTTACAAAGCTCAAATTAAAACCGAGGAAGACCTTGCAGGTGCAACTTTGTGCTATTTAAACAGACAAGATGGATAGATGTGGTGACCATTTCTAGGAGGAAACAGAATCAAAGAAGTAGATGACCTTGAGCATCATATATCATACTATTACAAGACCAATTTGTTAGCTTGCTATGTTTTGGTGGAATATTGGGTTTTGAGCAAAGAAAGAAAATGGTAAAGTAACATTAGTTAATTCACTGTAAGTATTCAATGTATTAGGTTTAACACTAATTTAAATAATAATGGGTTTTTAAAAAAGGAAACAGAGCTACATTTCAATGACATTGAATAGTACCTCTGTTTTTGGAAGGTTATTTTATCTTTTAATGGTGCCAGGTGTAAGATACAAGTAAGGCATACATGGAGGACATTGCAAGCAACAATGGAAATTCTTAAACAGAGGGGCTCCTGGAACACTAGAAATAACCACAATGATTTGTTGTCTTTCAATATGCAATATCCATCTGTTAACTATGAGCAGGAATTCGTTCCATGAGTAATTAGTGCAATAACTTGCACTGATTTTGATCTGCTGTGCCCTATGATTTGCTCTTAATATTAAATAAAATATTAAAACGTGTGACTGTTTTTATATCATCAGCTTTAAAAACCTCACTAAGTTATTTTAATCAATACAGTTGTTTTAAGTGAAAGCCATTTAATCTCCTGACTTATGCATTAACCTTCCATTAAGTATTAGTGAAGAAGTTAAATGCACCTTAGTCAATAATGCTAATGCAGGAACTGTTGTATTACCTATGGAGAAATGCGTATTCATATTATGTTAAAGTGGCTATCCTTAACGATTAGCCATTATGTGTCAGGAAACTGATAATAAATTTGAAATATTCCATGAGAAAATGAATTATAATGTTGAAACTGAGTTCTCTGTACTGTAATAATTTTGAAATGAGGTCATCTGCTTCTTCTGGTCAGTGCCTTTTAAGGCAATGATATTGAAGTGATGAAGACACCCTCAGTGACACTTTAACCTCACCTTGCAGTTTCACATCTTGGTGGGTAATAAATGAGGCTGCTAATTGAAACTGAGTTGTATGAATCTATTGTATGGTAGCATTTTAACCAGTACTCCTTTTGTGTAAATAATGTGCCAAAATCTGGAAGCTCCTTACAGGAATGCAGAGTGTCTTCTACTTCAAAACCATGTTATGTATCTTTGTTCAATCATTTGTCACAAAAAGTCATTTTTAGTCCCTCTTCCAGCACATTCTTATATTTCTCTAATGTTCTTCTGAGAATCTTCTCTACATCAAAATCATATTTTAAAGCTAGATTATTAATATAAATTCAAGTGGTCTTATAGGAACACAGAAATGTACTTACTGTCTCACTGATGAAAACCCATATACCAAGATAAGGTGCTGTTTAGTAGATAGTCAAGAAGAATGTGAAGTCATGAAGTAGTATTTTCCCAAAGGGCTACTTCCACTGTTGGAGTTAAAAGTGCAGTTTCCTAATGAGTTGGGTCCGACTCCACGGCACATAACAACACAACAACAATTATCATTATGTTTCTGTATCTGGATATTTTCTTCCATGTTTGTATTATTATACATAACAAATATGAATTCATAACTTAGGAAAAATGACTAGATTTTGGGAAAGTATCACAAATCTCTTCCAATTAAATGTTTTGATTCTTCTCTTTACCACCTGAACATGCCCTTGTAGTACCTCAAGAAAAGTGGCTGATATTTTTAATGTATACATATTTGTACATATATTGTTCATATATTTTCAGTTACATAAAGAAAACATAAACTCTGAATAGCACACTAAAAATGTGCCTTAAGTTTCTAAAGTAAAACAAGCCTTTTGATTTGTTGCTTTAGAAGAGCAAAACCAGAATTAATGGCTAAACTGATCTTTAAATGCTTTAAATTCCATTGTTCCATTCTGTGCTTAACAACTAATCTATCTAAAACTGTCTTAAGGCTGATATTGACTCAATAGTGGCCTATTCTTCATGCTAATTGCTTAAAATTTTACTTCCTCTGATAATGCATCAATTCCATACATTTTGTATCGTTAGTTAAGTAAAATCATTATTTTTGAAGTTACATGACAAATATTTAAATCATTTATTTCATGTAGCTTATAATAAGTGTAACTTCAAAATCATCATTAAGATGTTTTCTTGCACTATTTTAGGAAAATTTATGTTTATGAATCATTCATTTTTAGACACCCAGAATTCATAGTCATCACTATATAAATTTTATTCAATATGACATGAAAGTAAAATTTTGCTGAAGATAATCCAAAGGCAGTTGCAGCAGTTTTTTGACAGAGAACTTCCAGAAATTCATACTGGATTCAGAAAAGCATATGTAATGAGAGGCATCATTGCTTGTCAGATAGATCTTGGATGAAAGCTGGTGTATCAGAAAAATGTTTACCTGTATTTTATTATGTAAATGCATTTAACTGTGTGGATCATGACAAATTATGGATAACATTGCTAATAATGGGAATTCCAGAGCACTTAATTGTTGTCATGAAAAATCTGTACCTAGACAAAGAGGCTGTCATTCAAACAGAACAAGGGGATACTGCATGGTTTAAAATCAGGAAGGGTGTGTGACATGGTGGTATTCTTTCACTGTACTTATTCAATATGTATGCTGAACAAATAATCCCCAAATCTGGACTATATAAAGAAGAACGTGGCATCAGGATTGGAGGAAGGCTCGTTAACAACCTGCGATATGCAGATGACACAACTTTGCTTGCTGAAAGTCAAGATGACTTGAAGTACTTACTGATGAAGATTAAAGACCACAGTTTTCAGTATAGATTACACCTCAACATAAAGAAAACAAAAATCCTCACAACTGGACCAATAAGTAACATCATGATCATGGACAAAATACTGAAGTTGTTAGGGATTTCATTTTACTTGTATTCACATTCAACACCCATGGAAGCAGTAGTCAAGAAATCAGACATCATATTACACCCCATAAATCTGCTGCAAAAGACCTCTTTAAAGTATTAAGAAGCAAAGATGTCACTTTGAAGACTAAGATGTTCCTAACTCAAGCCATGGTATTTTCAGTCACCTCATATGCATGTGAAAGATGGACAATGAGTAAGGAAGATCAAAGAAGAGGTCATGCCTTTGAATTATGATGTTGATGAAGAATACTGGCAATAGCAGGGACTGCCAGAAGAACAAACAAGTCTGTCCTAGAAGAATTGCCACCAGAATGCTCCTTAGAAGTGAGAATGGCCAGACTTCCTCTCAGCTGCTTTTGTCATGGTGTTAGAAGGGACCACTCCCTGAAGACGCCTATCATGTTTGGTAAAGTAGAGGATCAATAAAAAAGGGGAAAAGTTTCAACAAGATGGACTAACACAGTGGCTGCACCAATGGGCTCAAGTATAGCTCAAGTAAAGATTGTGAGGATGGCACATGACTAAGCAATGTTTCATTCTGAGTCAGAGGCAACTGATGGCACCTAACGACAATGTATTATTTTTTATTTAATTACACTGTTATCAACCAAAATAGCCTCCAACATTCTTGAAATGTCAGAGTTGCAAATATTATTTTTTTCTTTGATCTGGACATCAAACCTGTATGTATAATATTCATAAATATATATATATTTTAATTACTCTATGTTATTCCTTTGAACAAGTAAAAGCCAAGCTTACTGAATATTAGCCACATTGCAAGCAGAATTTTAAGTACTTTCCATGTTTCAAATCAGCTTAGTTTCACAATATCCTAGACATACCTACTATTTCCTACTTTACAAATGAGGAAATGGAGCTATAGAGGAATTAAGTTGATTCCCAACAATGCACATTATTAAGCCAGGATTTGGATCCGGGCAATATGATTTCAGAGTTCACACTGAAACAATATTCTTTATCCCTTGATTTACTGTAGTTAGTGAAACATTAGGATTAGGGACTTGGCTACTAACCAAAAACTTGGAGCATCAAGTCCATCCAGATGTAATTCAGAAGAAAGTCTTAGTAACCTACTTCTGAAAAATCAGCCCCTGAAAACCTTACAGAGTACAATTTTATTGGGACACATATTGTGGTAGTGAAAGTTGTATGTCAACTTGGCTGGGCCTGGTTGAGTAGCTGGGCAGCTGCATGTAGTTATTCCCCACAGTGAGACTGGTAATTAACTGCATGGTAAAATCTACTGGAGCAGCTAAGTCACTGCTTTAGGACTGTGGGCTGTTTCCAGTATACAAGAAGCAACTTTGAGGAATGTCTTCAGCTGATAGCATGCTTTAACCCTGCACATAGCCAAGTCATTGGTCAGCAGCATGCCATGGTTTAAAATCAGGAAAGGTGTGTGTCAGTGTTGTATCCTTTCACCATACTTATCCAATCTGTATGCTGAGCAAATAATCCAAGAAGCTGGACTGTAGGAAGAAGAATTCAGCACAAGGTTTAGAATGAAACTCATTAACAACCTGCAATATGCAGATAACACAAGCTGGTTTGCCGAAATCAAAGAAGACTGAAAGCACTTACTGATGAAGATCAATACTTCAGTGTGAAGTGCAGGTCAATATAAAGAAAACCAAATACAACAAGACCAATAAGCAACATCACGGTAAGTGGAGAAAGGATTGAAAGTGTCAAAGATTTCAATTTACTTGGATCCACAATCAACTCCAATGAAGCAGCAATCAAGAAACAAAAAGGTGTATTGAGCACATCTGTTACAGACAACCTCTTTACAGTCTTATAGAGCAAAGATGTCACTTTGAACACTAAGGTACATCTGACTCAAGCCATTGTATTTCAAATCACCTCACATGCATGTGAAATCTAAATAATAAATAAGGAAGATCAAGAAGAGTGTATGCATTTGATTTTTCTTTTCTTTCTTTCTTTCTTTTTTTTTTTTTTTTTTTATGAAGAATATTAAATATGTCATGGTCTGCCAGAAGACCAAACAAATCTGTCTTGGGTGAAGTACAGTCAGAATGTTCCTTAGAAGTTAGAATGGTGAAACTTTGCCTCTCCTACTTTGGTCATGTTGTCAGGAGGGACCAGTTCCTAGACAATGCTATCATGCTTGGTAAAGTAGATGGTCAACAAAAAAAAAAAAAAAAGGGAAGATCTTCAACAATATTAACTGACACTGGCTGCAATAATGCCTCAAGTATAGCAAGGATCATAAAGATAGCACAGGACTGGGTAGTGTTCCAGTCTGCTATATATAGGATTGCTGTGAGTCAGAACCAATGAGACGGCACCTAACAATAACAACACAGTCATGAAAAAGGAAGCCCTGATTCACAGTGCTTAAAGTGCTTGATTGCTAACAGAAAGGTCAGTGGTTCAAAACCATTGGCTGCTCTGTGGGACAAAGATGTAGCAGTTCTAAATGAAAGCCTTGGAAAGCCTGTGGGGTAGATCTACTCTGTTCTACAGTGTGTCTGTACATTGGAATCAACTCGATGGCAATGGGTTTTTTCTTTTATTTCTTTTCTTTTTCTTTAGAGTCATGACGATATATATTGAAGGTACAGAAGGAAAATAGCTTTGAGGTTGGCTTGATAAAATTGAAGTTTCAAGGTTGGCTTGATAAGATTGAAGTAGCTATTTTGGTAAATTAGGGGGTGGAATGTTTTTTAGTCAGATAGACTTGATGGAAGGAGATAAAATTTCTAGACATTTTCACCTGTTACTGTTTCTACTGACTCTATTCACATTTAGCTTTAGGTAATCATATGGTTTTCGGTCCATTGTTTCACTCTGTGCACTTTGGTACTATAACTTGAAGAAAGCCACAACACTCAGGAATATAGGACTGAATGTTCCGAATACCTAGTGACACTCTGACAGGAATATACAACAAATGGGATGGCTTTAAAAAACAGGAGTTTATTCTTACCATTTGGAGGCTTGGAGTCCAAGTTCAAAGTGCCAGGCTCTAGGGGCTGAGTGAAAGCTCCTCAACCTTGGGCTTCAACTCTGCCTCCAGCTTCCGGCCCACTGAAGCTAGAGGCTTTTCTTCATTCAGCTGCTGGCTGCTGAGACTGACAAGCCCAAGGTTGACAAGCAAAAAGGCATAGTCCCGATATTACCAAACAATATGGCAGGCCATGAATTCAAGTCCATTGGAAGTCCCAAGGTCTGGAGAGTATGGCAGGCTGCTGAACAACAACATGGCTACACACAGAGTTCAAGCATGCCATAGGCTAGAGATTGTTCCCAAAGCCTTTTCCTTATATAAAGGAAGCAGACCACATACCCAAAGGTAGCTACTCAGCTGCTCACAGTAGATTCCACCATGGAGTTTATCACCTGTCTCATCATTGGGAATACTACATCCAGCTGCCCAGCCACTCAACCAGGCCTAGCCAAGTTGACACGCTAACTTAAACACCACACTGAGATTGAGGAAATGTCCTTTAGCATATTACTGATTCCATTGTACTTCCTGAGCAGCCTTTCAGGGAGCATCCACCTTCAACACCTTCATTCTGGCTACCATTTAACCAAAGTTTTCTGACTTTCTTGATACCTAGCCCCTTTTAGCCTCTTGGTATCATTTTTGCCATAAAATTACTCACTGATCTTACTTCCTTTGTTAGTGCTGAAATCTTTTGTTCTAATACCAGTCTCCAAACCTGCTTTCCATCCTTCCTAGTTTCCAATGATCTTATTCCCAGAATGCCTTTTTATCTCAGTCTGTTGCTGCCCTCATAGTATATTTCCTTTACCAACCTTCCACTATATTTCTTAAAGAAATATATGCCCAGTGGTAGGAAAATCAAACTCTCCATCTCTTATACCAAATGTAACCTTCAATTCATTCCAATTCTTGTCTCCTTTGTTTCATTTGTGTTCTGACACTAGCTGCATGTGCAGAATTCCCTTCCCTGGCTATCCACCTGGAACTACCCACTGGTCGTGAGTTATAGAACACAGTCCTCCAGACCACCACATCTGCCTAAGAAATCAGATGCCAGCTACAAACCTTTATTCTGACCAGTCCTACACAATCCTCACAGTCATTGCTGTGAGTGAACCCTTCATTGCAGCCTCTGTATCAAGCCATCTCTTTGAGGCTCTTCCCCTTTTTCACTGACCATCTACTTTACCAAGCATGATATCCTTCTCCAAGGAGTGGTCCCTTCTGAAAACATGACCAAAGTATGAGAGACAAAGTCTGGCCTTTCACACTTCTAGGAAGCAATCTATGTGCACTTCTTCCAAGATAGATTTGTTCTTTCTTCTGGGAGTCCATGGTATTTACAATATTCTTCACCAACACCACAATTCAAATGTATCAATTCTTTTTCAGTCTTCTTTACTCATTGTCCAGTTTTTACATACATATGTGGGTATTGAAAATACCACGGCTTGGGTCAGGCACATCTTAGACTTCAAAATGACATCTAGTCATTAACTAGTCTTTAACAGTTTGAAGAGATCTTTTGTGGTAGATTTGTCCAGTTGTTTGATTTCTTGGCTGCTGCTACCATGGGCATTGATTGTTGATCCAAGTAAAATGAAATCCTTGACAACTTCATTATATTGTCCATTTATCTTTATGTTGCTTATTCATCCAGTTGTGAGGATTTGTGTTTTCTTTTTGTTGAGATGTAATCCATGCTGAAGACTGTAGTCTTTGATCTTCATTAGTAAGTACTTCAAGTATTCTTCTTCACTTTCAGAAAGCCAAGTTGTGTCATCTGCATGTCACAAATTGTTAATGAGTCTTCTTCCAATCCTGATGTCATATTGTTTTTCATATAATCCATGTGTATCCCTTTGTTCTGTTTAAATTACTGTCTTCTGGTGTATAACTAGGTTCTTTATGAGCACAATTTTCCCAATAGAATCCTTCAATATTACAATTGAGGCTTGATTTTTTTCTTTCATCTTGAGAAATGCTGAATGTATTCTTCACTTTTGGTTTTCTAATGTCAGGTCTTTGCATATTTCAATATAATACTGTAGTTTGTCTCCTCAAGCTGCCTTTTGAAAATTTCACTTCAGCTTTTTTGCTTCATAATTTCTTCCTTTCATTTTAGGTACTCTATATTCAAGAGTGAGTTTCAGACTCTCTTCTGAAATCAATTTTTGTCTTTTATTTATTTTCTGTCTTTTTAATGACCTTTTGCTTTCTTCATGTATAATGTCCTCAGTGTCATCTCACAACTCGTCTGCTCTTCAGTCATTGGTGTTCACTGTGTCTAATATATTCTTGAGATAGTCTCTAAATTCAGGTGGAATATACTCAAGGTCGTGCATTGGCAGTTGACCTTTTTTAAATTTCTTCAGCTTCAACATGAACTTGCTTGTGAGCAATTGATGGTCTATTCCACTGTTGGCCCCTGGCTTTGTTTGGCCTGATGATATTAAGCTTCTCCATCATCTTTTCACAATTATAGTATCAATTTCAGATTTCAGAAATTAGTGAAAATCTTTAGTTTCTTCATGTTTGCCATCAGTGATTGGTGAGTAAATTTGAATAATAGTCATATTAGCAAATCTTCCTTGTAGGTGTATGGTTTCAATCCTATCACTGACAGAATTATAAGGAGCTCAGGCAGTGTAGTAGGTAAGATATTTGGCTGCTAACCAGAAAGTCTGAGGTTCAAACCCACCAGGTGCTCTGCAGGAGGAAGATGAGGCAATCTACTTCCGTAAAGATTTGCAGCCTTGGGAACCCATGAGGGTCTCTATGATTTGTAATTGACTCAATGGCAGTGAGGTTGTGTTTTTTGTTTGGTTTGGTTTTGGTTTTGACAGGATTATACTTCAGCATAAACCTGGAGATGTTCTTTTTGCTGATGATTGTGGTACCATTCCTCTTCAATTTGTTACTGCCAGCTGTATTGGATTTCTAGTGTTGCTATAACAGAAATATCATAAATGGATGGTTTTAACAAACAATGATTTATTCTTTTACAGTTTAGAAGTCTAGAAGTGAGAGTTCAAAGTGCTGGCTCTAGGGGCTGGGTGAAGACCCCTTGACCTTGGGCTTTGACTTTCCCTGTATTCCAGGTGCACAGGATCTGGAGATTTTTTCTAACTCATGCAGCTACTGGCTACTGAGTCTTATGAACCCAAGATTGACAGGTGAAATGGCACAATCCCAAGATCAGCAGGAAACACAGCAGACCACTAGTTCAATCCAGGACCATCCCAAAATCAGTGGGCAACATGACAGGCCAAGGCTCAGTGACATGCAGGGTCCAGGTGTGCCAAAACTAAAGACATTCCTCAAAGCTTTCCCATAGGTACTGTAAGCAGGCCACAACCCAAAGGCAACTAAATTAGCTGCCCACAGCAGATTCCACCATGGGATTGACTCCAAACTCATCATAAGGAATAACTACATCCAACTGCCAGCACTCAAAACCACAACCCAGCCAACTTGACACCAAACTTAAGTACCATAGCAGCATATTAGATGATATGATTATCCAATTCAAAATGGCCAATAGCACTCCAGTACAGCTCTCTGATGCATGAAAAGCAGCCAAACTCACTGCCATGGAGTCAACTCTGACTCACAGAGAACCCCATTGGGTTTCTGAGGTGGTAAATCTTTATAGAAGTAGATTGCCCCATCTTCCTTCCACAGACTGGCTGGTGGGTTTGAACCACCAACTTTCTGGTTAACAGTCAAATTCCTTAGGTGCTTGCCACCAGAACTCCTTCTCTGATGCCTAGGATATTGATAGTTATACATTCCATTTCATTTTTGACAATTTCTCATTTCCTAGATTCATACTTCCTGCATTCCACGTTCTGATTATTAATGGATGTTTGTAGCTGTTTCTTCTCATTTTCAGTCATATCAACAAAGCTGATATGAAAGTTCTGGAAAGCTTTACTCCAGCCACATCATTAAGGTTGACTTTGGTAATATTTTGAATTCCTTCTAACCTTACAGGCTCCTCTTCTGGCACCATATCAGACAAAGATCCACTGCTATTCATAAGGTTTTTCACTTACCGATTTTTTAAGAAGTAGATTGCCAGTTTCTTGCATTGTATTAGTCAGGAAGCTCCACTGAAATCTGTCCCCCTTGGGTGACACTCTTTGTATTTAAAACACCAGTGGCATAGCTTCCAGAAGCACAGCAACACATATACCACCAACACATGGCAAACTGACTGACCAGTAGTGGGTTCAAGTCTTGGTGAGTGGCAAAACCTACTCAGCTGCTAAACCAGAAGCCACACCTTTCCCTGAATCACTCATGCAATTGACCACAAACTGTGACAAATATTATTTCTCCTTCATATGCTTTAATTTGTTGTCATACCTTCAGTCAATTTGCCAATTCTGTCACTTAAATCACCAACATCTTTGTCTACATTAGTGCCATGATTACTTACTACTGATGGAGCTGGAAATGGGCTGCTCTTCTTCCTTTCTGCTAGTGTCCTATTCCAAGCTCTCCAATTCAAAACTCAGCATGTCACTATTCTTTTTAAAACACTTCAAGGGCTCTGCATGTCTCATGATAATGACTTCCCAGCTCCAGTGTTTGACATCATGGCCTTGATGATTGCTCCTATTTTCTTTTCTCCAAAATTATCTTTTACTATTTCAAACTTTCGATTCTTAAATTATCTGGAATTGCAGATTCCAGATTCTTCTGGGCTCTCTATTGCCTCAATGACTTTCCCTATTTCTTCCTGTGGTAGCATAGTGCCTAAGGCATTTGACTGCTAACCAGAAGGCTGGCGGTTCAAACCCACCAGCCACTCCTCGGAAGGAAGAT
>NW_006921864.1:4023876-4060113 GCF_000298275.1 Orycteropus afer afer | reverse complement strand
ACCCAAGGTGGGGTCGCTATGAGTCGGGTCTGACTCGACAGCACATAACAACAACAATATTGCCTACCACAATGCCTGGCTTGTAGAAGAAACTAAAAAATAAGAAAGAAAGCAATGAAAAAATATGATTGAGTACTTAAAAAGAATTGAAGAATAGAGTTCCTTGAATATCTGTGATAATGATAGCTAGCTGCCTGCAAAATAATTTTTCTCCTCTGTATTTTTAAGTTGTTGCTAGAAAGTGGCTGGCAAGAGAGAGACTATATGTTCCAGCTTCCTTCTCATATAAACATGGAAATTGCTCTAAGTTGTCCAACAAACTAGCACTTTTTGAGAAATGAGTGTGGCTTCTCCACGCACTTTTGCTCCTTCTTGCCACCACATGTAGGCCCTGGGTCGTGCATGGCAGAGCTTCTCATCAGATTTTGTGTCTCTGAGTCACCACTTCAAAGAAAGCACCTGCTTACCAGAAACATCCTCCTCAAACGTTTATAGAATCAACCATCAAACATCTATTTTGTAAAGTCACTGAAATTCTGGGGAACTATTTGCCACAGAAGACGCCCCAGTGGTGCAGTGGCTAAGTGCTTGGCCGCTAACTGGAAGGTCGGTAGTTTGAAACTACCAGTCTCTCCATGGGAGAAAGATGTGCCAGTCTGCTTCTATAAAGATTTATAGCCATGGAAACACTAAGCGGAAGTTCTACTCTGTCCTATAGGGTCACTATGAGTCAGAATTGGCTCACTGGCACTTATTAGTCATGGCAGCTATTTTTTTCTTCTAATTAATATAGTATCCAACCTAAAACTTAAAAATCACAATAATAAAATATGTGATTCACTAGCACTGAGGATATAGAATTGCATCCAAGTGACTGGCCTTTATAATGTCCACATTATCCATCTCATTTAACTTTACTTAAATTCAATTCAGAAGGTCACAAATTTAAGATAGTATTTTCATATATTCCCTTAACCATCTCTTTCTCTGGAACATGTGCTTGTTTAGTTTTTGAAAATTGACATATACAGTTCAAACAATTTCAGAGAAAAAAATACTTAAAAACTTAAATTATCTCATCTTCTGAAGTTACCTTATTTTTTAACACATTAGCTTTCCTGATTGGAAATATACTTTTTTAAAATTTTCTTTGGAAACAGAGGGGTGTACAACAAAATTGATGAGGTTAATGACATTATACATGTAAAAACCATTGATATGGCAAAAATATTGACATATATCTCTATATCTATATCTGTATCTATGAGTTCTGGTGGCATAGTGCCTAAGGCATTTGACTAACCAGAAGGCTGGCAGTTCAAACCCACCAGCCACTCATTGGAAGGAAGATAGAGCAATCTATTTCCATAGTGATATTGCCTCAGAAACCCAAGGAGGGGTCTCAATGAGTTGCAATCCATTTGAAGGCAGTGAGGATATCCATATCCATCTATCTATCTATCTATCTATCTATAAGGAACTCTGATGGTGCAGTGCCTAAGGCATTTGACTGCTAATCAGAAGTTGATTAGCAAACCCACCAGTGGCTCAGCAGAAAGAAGATGGGGCAATCTACTTACATTAGGATTTACCAGCTTGGAAACCCAGTAGGGATCACTATGAGTCAGAATCAAACCAAAAATCAAATCCCACTGCCATCAAGTCAATTCTGACTCATAGAGACTCCTACTAGGGTTCTGAGGTAGTACTCTTTATGAAAGTAGATTGCCCATCCTTCTGTGTAGAGGCTGGTGGGTTTGAACTACCAGTCTTCCGGTTAGCAGTCAAATGCCTTAGGCACGGTGCCACCAGAGTCCCATCCAAACCAAAACCAAACTCACTGCCATTGAGTGAGATCCAACTCATAGTGACCCCTTCTTGGGTTTCCAAGGTGGTATCACTATGGACATAGATTGCCAAACCTTCCTTCCAAGGAATGGCTGCTGGGTTTGAACCTCCAGCCTTCAGCTTAGCACTCAAATGCCTTAGGCACTATGCTACAAGAGCCAGAGCTCCATTTGACTGCTAACCAGAAAGCTGGTGACTCAAACCCACCAGCCACTGGGCAATCTACTTAGAAGGAAGACTGGGCAATCTACTTCTGTAGTGATACCACCTTGAAAACCCAAGGAGGGGTCAATATGAGTAGGATCTGACTCAACAGCAGTGAGTTTGGTTTTTGGTTTTTTTTTTTTTTTTGGTTTTTTATAATATTTAGAGAGACAGATTGTCATATCCTTCTTCCTCAGAGTGGCTGGTAGGTTTGAACCACTGACCTATTGGTCAACAGACAGCACTTCAACCACTGTGACACCGAGTGTGTGTGTGTTTATGTATGCATATATAAAATGGGCTCAGTCATAGCAATGATTGTGAAGATCATGCAAGAACAGGCAGTGTTTTGTTCTATTGTGCATCAGGTCACTGAGTCAGAACCAACTTGACAACACCTAACAAGAACAACACTCACTGAAAAAAGTTTTAATTAAAATTTTTTTTGAAAAATTATTATGAGAGAACTTATTTAAACCTTTTCTTTGACAGTCACTTATCGTGCTTGGTGTTATTGAAAGATAAAGATAAATTTTATAATATTAAAGTAAAAACTATGAAATTTTCAGAAGAAGAATTTCATTAGAAAGATCATTGAACTTTCTTTAGCCATCAGGTAAGAAATACAGCCAAAATGTCCTTGAAAAAAAAAGATGGCTGGACTTTGTCTCACTTACTTTGGACATATTATCAAGAGGGACCAGTCCCTGAAGAAGGACATCATCCTTGGTGAAATTGGGACAATGGAAACCAGAAACCTCTCACAAGATGGATTGACACTGTGGCTGCAACAATGGGCTCAATCATAGCAACAATCCTGAGGATGGCACAGGACTGGGTAACGTTTCATTCTCTTATGTATCGGGTTGCTATGAGTCAGAACCACCTGGACTTCACCGAACAATCACAATGGAATATCAAAAGATGAAAACAAAATAAAACAACTGCAAGAAAAGGCATCATAGTTTGTATGTGTCAAAGTCTATGCAAAACTACGTGCACACACCATTCAATACTCATAAATTATCCTGATGGTCTAGGATTCCAGTGAACATTGAAGCCAAAGAAAAGATTCAGGAAAAAATGTGAGAGGATCAAGGATGTTCTATTTTTTCTATAAAATATTTTCATCAGAAACCAATCAGGATGCACTGAATCATTCAATTACATCATTAAACAAATGTTTTAAAAAGTGCCAAGAAAAATAAAGATCATCTAAGACTGTTTCTTTGACTTGGTCAAAGATAATTTTTCCAAGTGAAAATGGCCTAACTTCTATGGCAGAACACATAATAGAGAGGGACCTGGAAATATTTTATACGCACTGCCACCGAGTCCGATCCAACTCATAGTGACCCCTCCTTGGCTTTCAGAGGCAGTATTACTACAGAAGTAGATTGCCCAGTCTTCCTTCCAAGGAGTGGTTGGTGGACTTGAACCACCAGCCTTCTGGTTAGCAGTCAAATGCATTAGGCACTATGCCACCAGAGTTCTTACACTGGCTAAAAAAAGGCTCAGAAAAAGGCCCAGAGAAAGGAGTGCCAGAAACTCCTCATTCTACAAATTTCTCATTCATTTCCTAATCAATTGGCAGTAGAAGCCAGAGTGACTGTCCTGATGGACATAGGCAGCTAACTAATGTATTGATGTGAGATAGACCAGTGATCCTGTGATTTACCTCTTTTCTATTGAATTTAAAAGATATAATGGATGTAAATCCCTTAAAACTGTTCTGGCAGAGTGTACACTAAATGCTGGAATAGGTCATATATTGTAAAATTTAAGTGCATATACTCTGGAGCCAGACTGCCTGGGTGTGAATCCCACTTCTACCACAACTCCCCATGTGATTTTGAGCAAGTACTTAACCTCTTTGTGTCACAATTTTTTTTTTTTCTGCTACTAAAGTGAGAATAATAATCAAGCTACTCCTTAGGATGGCTCTGAGGATGAAATTAGTAAATGTATGTTAAGTGTTTAGAAAAGCACCTATCCTAAAATAATGCTCAATAAGTAATCATTATTATTGCTTTTAATGTACATGCTGTTCAGTAAATGTGAGTTATTTCCCTTTCCTTCTTCTATGCCTATCCCAAAGAAAACTCATTTTGTTAATTATACATGTAAATTCTTGTTTTCTTTTATAGTTTATAACATATGTTATGCCCTTTTTCCCTTGGATGTGTTCCACTGGTCATTTTTCTTATTACAAATTTAAAATAAATTATTGTTCTTTTTTTGTATGTGAAAGATTTCCAAAATCCTCCATACCTTTAAAATAAATAATTCTTATTCAGTATCTTAAGAAAGATTCAGATTTACTTTTGAAATCACGTTATATTTCAAAGCAGATTATTTCTGCTCATGGATAATGATATAGAGAATTCATTTTGAGGCTTTAAGGTATAAACAAAGACACTATTCAAGTTTCATAAATTCTTTTAACATGCCAGATGTAAAATCAATTAGCTCCAGTAGAAATATGGCCTCATATTTTAAGGACTACAAGATTCTAATTGCTTGGTCTGCAGTTTTCTTTACCATTAATATGAAGGGATTTGGACTTAAACATTTTTCATTTCTAGACTGTTCCTGGTTGACTTTTAAAAGTGCCCTCACATAAATGTACTGAGAGTCTTTACAAATTCATACACAGAATGTGCATCTGTCATTTCAAAAGAACATCTCAGAAAGGTCTCCTACTGAATAATAAATATAAGGTCATCAACAGGATTCTTCTAAGATCCCTAAATACATGTTATGAATGTTCACAATTGAGAAAGTCTACCCTAGAGACCATATAGTATTTATGATTTTTTGAGAAATCAGTAGATTGAATTTGTTAGTTAGATTAGACCTTGCTTGAGAAAAGAGAAAATGATAACTACTGTGAATAAGGTCAGAAGTAGTAACCATGTACCAGAGTATACCTCATTGAATAATAAGTTAATTATTTTAAACTAGAGAGGACAACAGGTTTTACAGGACTTAGTTCCACATACTTTGTCCATGTAAACCATCACCATATTACCAGAAAAATAATGTGTGGACAAATTACCTGACTCAAATGGGCAGCTAGCAGCAAACATTTTACAGTTGTAGCAAACATGCACTTATGAAAGGATGTGTTAACACTAGCTTTTAATCAGTTCCATACTGCCCTTTCAAGATCAATTATTTGTTGATTTTTGAACAAAACTCAAAATACTATCTACATGAACAATCCTAGCCATTCATATATTGTAGATCAAGACAGGAAATTTATTTCCTCCTCAAAGTTTGCTCATTTGATATAGATTCACTATCTCGTATATGAAATCATTAAGGACAAATGTGCTTTGAAATTTTGGATTTTTGAATTTAAGAACTAAATTGTGATCTATGCCTGCTGTCAGTTGCTGTCAAGTTGATTTAGACTTATCACAACCCCATGTATGTGGAATCGAAATGCTCCATTGGGGTTGTAAGTTTGTGACTTTTTGAAAACGGATCACCAGGCTCACCTTCCAAAACACATCTGGGTGGGTTCAAACTGCCAATCTTTCAGCTACTAGTTGAATACTCAGCTGTTTGTACCATCTAGGGATTCCATAAATGTCATGTGTATAAAGTATATGTTGTGTGTCGTGTGTGTCATGGAGTCAGATCTGACTCATAGTGACCCCTTCTTGGGTTTCCAAAGCAGTGTCACTATGGAGTAGATTGCTCAATCTTCCTTCCAAGGAATGGCTGGTGGGTTTGAACTGCCAGCCATTTGGTAAGCAGTCAAGTGCACTACGCTAATAATAGTCCCAGCAGGGTCTTGTGCAGAATATTACAATCAAATTAGCTAACTCTAGCTGCTTGCTTTAGAGAGCATTTGGGATTTAAGAATTATAGATAAGGGATTGTGGATTAATAATATAAAAATATGAAGTAAAATTGATCTGAGATAATAAATTATATTTATTAAAGTGACAAATTTAATAAATCAATAACTGAGTAATGTGTGTGTCATTGTGTTGTAGTAACTATTACACTGATGATAATTATAAACTCTGAACAAAATATAAACTATTTTAAGGCAGGCACTAAATCAATCATGTATAAGCACAAGCTGGAGGTAATAGAATATGTGAAAGAAGAGAAGCAATTAGGTGAGATACACGTTTATATGTTTTTGGTCTCATAAGGACTCTCCCTAGTTCATGCTGCATGAAGAAAGCATCTGAGAAATCAGAAAGTCGAGTCTGAGGCAGGCAGGGTGACTGGAAAATTGAAAGACAATATCAGAAAAGAGAAAGCTGAAAAGAAGAAAATGATTTGTAAAAATTCTCTCTTCAAATCCAAGCTTGGCTCTTGAATTGCCCGTGCATGGGATGAGTCTCCAAGCAGCCCAAAGAAAATCATAACTAGAAAACTAAACATGCTGAACAGACATTTCAAAACTGCCTGCTCCTAGAAAGGAAGGAAGAGTTTAGACTTAAAGGCTCATCTAGTGAGCAGATATGTGACTAAACTCCTTGGTTTTATATTAAACTGTAGAAGGGCCACGGATAAAGAATAAAATGCAAATTCCAATTCTCAAGGGTTTGGGCTAGGAATAAGGGCACAACTAATATGCTGGTATTGTTGTTAGGTGGCTCAAACTAACAGAGACCCCACGTACAACAGAGTGAATCACTACCCAGTCCTGCACCATCCTCACAATCCTTGCTATCTGAGCCCATCATAGCAGTCACTATGTCAATCCATATTGTTGAGGGTCTTCCCCATTTTTGCTGACTCTGTACTTTGTTGTTGTTGTTGTTGTTGTTGTTATGTGCTGTCAAGTCAGCTTCAACTCATAGTGACCCCCTGTATAACCGAATGAAACACTGGTCCTGGGCCAGCCTCACTGTCCTTGCTATACCTGAGCCCATTGTTGCAGCCACTGTATCTATCCATCTCATTGAGTGTCTTCCCCTTTTTTGCTGACCTTCCACGTTACCAAGCATGATATCTTTCTCCAGGGAATGATCCATTCTGACAACAAGGCCAAAATATGTGAGACGAAGTCTGGCCATTCTTGCTACAAAGGAGCATTCCAGCTGCACTTCCAAGACAGATTTGTTTGCTCTTCTAGCAGTCCATGGTATTTTCAGTACTCTTCACCAACACCACAATTTAAAGGCTTCAAGTCTTTTTTAGTCTTCCTTATTCATTGCCCAGCTTTCATGCATAGGAGGCTATGGATGATACCACGGCTTGAGTCAGGTGCACCATAGTTTTCAAAGTAATATCTTTGTTCTTTAACACTTTAAAGAGGTCTTTTGCAGCATATTTGGCCATTGTAATACATAACTGATTTCTTGACTGCTGCTTCCATGGGCATTGATTTTGTGTGCCTGTAAAAAAGAAATCCCTGACAACTTCAATCTTTTCACTATTTATTGTAATGTTGCTTACTGGTCCAATCGTGAGGATTTTTGTTGAGATGTAATCCATAGTGAAAATTGTACTCTTTGATCTTTATCAGTAAGTGATTCAAGTCATGTTCACTTTCAGCAAGCAAGGTTGTGTCATCTATATATCACAGGTTGTTAATGAGTCTTTCTCAAATCCTGATGTCATGCTCTTCCTGAAATAGTCCAGTTTCATGGGTTATTTGCTCAGCAAACACACTGATTAAGTATGATGAAATATTCAACCCTGATGCACTCTCTTCCTGATTTTAAACCATGCAGTTTCTCCTTGTTCTGTTCAAACGACAGCCTCCTTATCTATGTACAGGCTCCTCATGAGCACAATTAAGTGCTCTGGAATTCCCATTCTTCTCAATGTTATCCATAATTTGTTGTTGTTGTTGTTAAGTGCCATTGAGTTGTTTCCAATTCAGAGCAACCCCATGCACAGCAGAACGAAACACTGCCCGATCCCGCGCCAGCCCCACAATCCCTGCTATGCTTGAGCCCATCATCGCAGCCACCATATCAATCCATCTCGTTGAAGGCCTCCCCCTATTCTGTCGACCCTCCACCCTACCAAGCATGACATCCTTCTCCAGGGAATGGTCCCTTCTGACAACATGACCAAAATAGGTGAGACGAAGTCTGGCCATTCTTGCTTCCAAGGAGCATTCTGGCTGCACTTCCTCCAGGACAGATCTGTTAGTTCTTTTAGCAGTCCACGGTACTTTCAGCATTCTCTGCCAGGACCACAACTCAAAAGCATCAACTCTTCTTCGGTCTTCCTTATTCATTGTCCAGACAGAGGTACAGTCAGCCACAGGGACCCACATGGGGGTGATATGAGAGGTCTCCAACAACAAGACAAACTTGTCTGTCGGTTTGTCCTACTGTGGTGACATTTAGACATGAGTTTTGAGGCTGAGCCTCTGGTGTTTAAAACCCAGCAAGATGCACCTGGTGCACAGGTAACAGCCCAGCTTATAGACTGAGACAGACTAGGAAGAAGGAAGAGGCCGTCCACTTCTCAAAGAATTGGCCAGGGAAAACCTTATGAATAGCATAGAAACCAAAATTTGTTATGATCCACAAAATTGAATGCTTTGGCATAGTCAGTAAGACACAAGTACATGTCTTTCTGGTATTCTTTGCTTTCACTCAAGGTCCATCTGACATTAGCAATGGCATCGCTCATTCTACATGCATCCCTTCTAAATCCAGTTTGCATGTTGTCTGTTAATATATTGCTGCAATCATTTTTTAATTATCTTCAGGAAGATTTCACTTGCATGTGATGTTAATATTGTTTGATAATTTTCACATTCTGTGGGATCACCCATCTTTGGGATGGGTATAAATATGGATCTCTTCCAGTCAATTGTCCAGGTAACTATCTTCCAATTTTTTGGCATAAATCAGTGAGCACCTTCAGCACAGCATCAGCTTGTTAAAACATGTCACTTCATAGGCCATCAATTCCTGGAGCCTTATTTTTTGCCAATTCCTTCAGTGCAGCTTTGACTTTTTCCTTCAATACTATTGGTTTGTGATCATATGCCACTTCTTCAAATGGATGAATATTGACCAATTCCTTTTGGTACAGTGACTCTGTGTATTCTCTCCATCTTCTTTTGATATTTCATAGTATTCTCATTAGATAGCAGTTACTCATGGTTGCTTTCCTCTGGCTAAAGCATCACTATATTCATTCATCAGGCAATGATGAATCAGTGGAATTGTACAGTATATACAATCAGATATTTGGATCTGGAGCTCAAAGGTGGGTCTGGAGTACAGAGTAAGTTTCATAGTTAGGTTAAAACCTTACATTTGAATGTGATCATCAAGGGAAAGAAAATGATGGGAAAAAAATTAGACAATGGGAAACAGAACTATAAGAAGAACTCATATTCAAGTACAAGGAGGAAAAAGAGGAGTCTTCAAGAGGTAACTATAGTATTTAATATCAATGGACTAGGTCATAATGTCAAAGTCCAAAGAAAAATTAACCAAGATAAGAAGAGATAATTATTTGGTAATAGGAATATCATCAGTAACCTTAGCAGGGAACTTTTAATGGAATAGATTTGGAGCCCGATTCTAATGCCTTGAGGATTAAAAGGGAAAAAGGAAAGTTGTGATGAGATTAGCATGCTATTTTAATACTCTCAGCTGTAAGGAGAAGAAAGGAATATGAGTGTAGCTAGAGAGAGTAGGCTTTTTGTTGTGTTTATGTATATGATAATGGTAGAAGTTTGAGCAAGTTTATTTGCCACTAGGAAAATAACAAGGCAGAGTTAACAGAGGAGTGAGAGACTAATTGATGAAACAAAAACCTCAAAGGATGAAGAGAAATAGCAATGTTTGTAGAAGGTGGTGGAATGAGTCTCAGGTGAATGTATACACATTGGTCGATGTTGGCAGAGATTGCAGGGAGAGTCTACCTGAAATTCCCACTTTTCTTAATGAAATTGTAACCACTGTGGATGAGAGTCAATGGAAGAAAAATAATAGCAAACAAGATTCTATTTCCCAAATGCTCTAACCAAGCCCGACCAAAGCCCCAGGCTAAATACAAGGAGGTAATATGCATATGAATCTATGAGATGAGACACTAAATGGAAAGATAATTCTAAAAATGGAGGAAATTTTCAAGAATGAAATTCTAACTCTATAGCGGATTACTCCCCACTCTCATTCCTCTATGAATATATTTATCACTAAGAGCCTCTGAGATGATTTCAGATTTTTAAGAGAGCATGTGAACACAACACAAGCGATAGGATTAAATAAGGGCAGACATAAACTAATAAGATGTGCCTTGAATAAGATACAAAACAAAAGGTGGGGGGCAAATGCTCCTTTCCTTTTTTACCACTAAAACAAATCACACAAAATTTGCCTTTCTTTCTGGAATTGTTTTAAATATATAAATTAGGATAATTTCATATATACAGTTTATTAATATTTTAAACAGACATTTAGTGGAGATTTTAATGAGATTCTCTTTGATAAAATAAGAAAAATTGGACTTAGTGGGTGGTAGTTAAGGTTGTGTGTCAGCTTGGCTGGGCCTGGTTGAGTGGCTGAGCAGCTGGTGGTAGTTCTTCCCCATGATGAGACCGGCAATCAAGTCCACAGCTACCACAAGCAGCTGAGTAGCTGCTTTAGAGATGTGGTCTGCTTCCCATATAAAACAAACAGCTTTGGAAATGGTATCTAGCTATGGCATGCTTGAACCCTGCATGTAGCCAAGTTGTTTAGCAGCCTGCCATGCTATGCCAATCTTGGGACTTTCAATGGACTTGAATCAATGGCCTTCCATGTTGTTTGGTAACATTGGGACTGTTATTTTTCACTTGTCTGACTTGGGTTTATTATTAGCCTCAGCAGCCAGCGGCTGTCTGAGTAAAGAATATCCTCCAGGTTCAGTGGGCTGGGAGCAGGAGGCAAAGTTGAAGCCCAAGGTCGAGGGGCTTTCACCCAGCCCCTAGAGCCTGGTACTTTGAACTCAGACTTAAAGCCTACAAATTGTAAGAGAATAAACTCCTGTTGGTTAAAGCATCCTATTTGTGATATCTTCTGGTGGAGTGTCACTAGGTAACCAAAACATAATGTCTTAGTTTATCCAGGTCAATTAGTAATTGACAGAAAGACAATCAACTAATAGATAGGTACTGACTAGGGGAAAAACCTCTAAGACAGATTAGGAAGAAGAACTGGCCTTCTGCTTCTAAAAACATATTGGTCAGTGAAAACTTTATGCAAACCAATGGAGCATTGTCTGATATAATATTAGAAAATGAGCTCCTCTGATTACAAGGTACTCAAAACACAGCTAGGAAGAAACTGCCTCTTCAAAATAGAGTTGATCTTAATGACATGGATGGAGTAAAGCTTTTGAGACTTTGTTTGCTGATGAAATGAAAATAAACATTTCTTGTCAGAATGAGAAGAAAGAGATGATTAATAATCAGAATGCATAATGTATGATGTATGAATGTAAGAAAATTGCAATTCATCAAAAATTAAATTGAACACATGAAGGTCAATACTCTAGACATCATTAAGCTGAAATAGTCTGGTATTGGCCAGTTTGAATTGTACAATCATGTAATGTACTATGCCAGGAATGACAAATTGAAGAGGAATGGAATCACATTCCTCATCAAAAAAGAACATCTCAAGATCTATGCTGAAATAGAATGCTGTCAGTGATAGTATAATGTCCATACACTTACAAGGAAGACCAGTTAATGTGACTATTATCAAACTTACACACCAATTACTAATGGAAAAGATGAAGAAACTGAAGATTTTTACCAATTTCTAAAGTCTGGATTTATTAAAAATGCAATCAAGATGTATTGATAATTATTGGTGATTGGAATGCAAAAGTTGTAAACAAAGATAAAGTATTAGTAATTGGAAATTATGGCCTCACTGACAGAAATGACTGGAAATCATATGATAAAATTTTACAAAATCAAAAACATATCCATTACCAATATGTTTTTTCAACATTGACAATGGCTATGCAAATGGAACTTGTTGAAAGGAAAACACAAGAATCAAACAGACAACATCTGTGGAAAGAGATGATGGAGAAGCTCAATATGATCAGAACAAGACCAGGGACCAACTGCAGAACACACCATCAATTACCCATATGTAAGTTCCAGCTGAAGTGAAGAAAATTGAAAAAAGTCCACAAAGCCAGTTTAACCTTAAGTATATCTCATCTAGTTTGGAGAACATCTTAAAAATCATTTGGAAGCAGGGCGTTCTGGTAAGATGGAGGAATAGGCAGACAAACTACACAGACCCTCTTCAATAAAGAAAAGGGGAACCATTACCACAGATACAGAAGATAATCCTGGACCCCTGAGCTTTGAAAGGAAAGATACAGAAGTGGCCCAAAGTTCAAGTAGTGGAAAAACCTGCATGAAAACACCAGAAAAGGAGACATATGGAGCTGCAGTCTGTCAGTGATCCTGACATCATGGACAGCTTGGATATTGCCAAGTGATGTAAGGACCTAAGAATTAACCTAAAGATTGGCCTTGCTAGCCAGGAGCTGCACAGAGGACTGCACTAGTGGCTGGTGAATAAAAGGGGAAGCAATGAAGAGAGAGATGGGCTGAGCTGTGGACTATTGGCTGTATGGAGGGTGCAGCCATTTTGAGTATTTACAAGAGGTTTGACCATTTTGGATATTTAAAGCTACAGAATTCTCTCAGATTTCAGGGACCTAAGAATAGGCTCCATTTGCTAGGGACCACAAGGACATTCCAAATATGAATGAATAGAAAGATGAGGTAGTCCCCTTATTACTCTTATATTCCACATATTCTTGGTGAACAGAGGTGTGGCCATCCCTCACTCCCACCCACCTTCTCAGCCAGCAGGAATTCCATCCTAGCCTGTGTGATTCCACAGAGCCTTGGTGCCCAGCCCTGACTAGATATTTTTTTCCTTTTTTTTTTTCAGTGTGTTTTTTAAATCTGTTTTAATTTTTTTTTCATCCTTTTTGTTATTGTTCTTTATTCTTCACTTGCCAGTTTCTAGTTTTCAGCTTTTTCTCTCTTCCCTTTCCTGGTTCCCATTTTTTATTTCTTATGGTTAACCCCATTCCTTGTTTTTCTTTTTGCATTTTTCACATTTTTTTTCTTCACTATTCTCCTATTTTACCTCTTTTTTCTCATTGCCCCCTCCGCTGACATTGCAGGTGTTTTCTTTTCTTTCTTTCATTCTTTGGGGATTGTTCCTGTGTTTATGCGGTGTGATTTTTGTCCACTTGCTTTTACTTTTTTGATAGTTTTTTGATCATTGCTTTTGTCTAACTAAATGGAGGACAGTAACCATGGCCATAACATGCAACCACACTTGCACCTCCTGCAGCTCCACTTACTGAGTGAGAGCCACCACTTCCTTCTCCACCAAATGCCCAATGATAAAGGACCACCAAGAAGAGCCTGACTCACAATTACCTGCTCTTCACAAGCAATTAACAGAGCTCTAAATACAACAACATGATAATGTCTTGGAGACAACAGACCATCACAGTCCACACAAAGAAGCAAGATAAAGCAGTAGAAATAAGGGAGCAGGATACAGACACAGAACACATCCATGAGGAGGAAGAAGTATTGGGACTCCTTGACAAGGTTCAAAATAATTATATTTAGGTATCTTCAAAGGATTAAGAGACAGATCAAGGGAAACACTAACAAAATTAAGGAAAACACAGACAAAATCCTAGAACAATTTCAGAAGAAAATACAAGAACAGAATGACAAAATAAATGAAAAATTAGAAATTATTCTAAACCTAAATCTACAGATAGAAATCCAGTAGATTAATATTAAATTTTCAGAAATAGATAACATATTGAAAGGGCAAAGGAGTAGAATGGAATCAATGATAGACAGAATTAATGAGATGGAAGAATAACTACCTGAATACTTCAGAAAGGGTTCAATCAGAAAAAAAGATCAAAACAAAATGAAGAAAGCCTAAGGTTCATGTGGAATACTATCAAAAGGTACATTACCTACATGTAATCAGAATTCCAGAACATGAAGAGAAAAGGAAAACCATTGAGAAAATTGCCCAAGATTTGTTGGAAGAGAACTTCCCTAATAAGATGAAAGATGAGAATATATCCATGCAGGAAGTCCAACAAACTCCAAACAGAATAGACCCCAAAAGAAAATCCCCAAGACATATCATTATCAAACTCATCAAAACTAAAGACAAAGAAAGAATCCTGGAAGCACTACAGGTAAAACAAAATGTTACTTACAAAGCACAACAATAAGAATAAGCTCTGATTTCTCAGAAACCATGCAAGCAAGAAGGCAATAAGATGCTATAAAACCCTGAAAAAGAAAAATTTCCAACCAAGAATTATATGACCAGCAAAATTGTCCCTCAAATACAATGGTGAAATTAGGATATTTCCGGATAAGCAGAAATTAAGGAAATTTGCTAAAACCACATCAACCTTACAAGAGATACTAAAGAGAGTCCTATGAACAGAGAACCAATAATAGCAAACAATAACTGACCATTAATACACAAGATGATATAACCCAGAAACCAACACAGCTATGGAAATATCCAAAGTAAAATAAGCTTACAATATTGTAAAACAGGAAACCAGAGACACCAGTTGGCAGATGAGGACAACTACAAACCAAAAAGAGGGGGAAAATAGAGTAGTTACAGGACTTCTAAATGGTGAGGAAGAAGAGAATTGCAAGATAGAATGGACTGTTCTAAACTTGGGAGAAAATTATAAATTATAAGTTATAAACCACAGGGTAACCTCTAAGAAAAATGATAAACCTTCACCTCACAATAAAAAAGAGGGCAAGCACAAATATTTAGCAAATCTGCCAGCCTCTGGTTAGCAGTCAAATCTCTTAAGCACTATGCCACCAGAGCTCCTAAAACAATAGTAATAAAGGAAATGATAACACGATTCATAAACATAGTGAGCTCACCACAGAAAATTATGTGGAATGAAGAAACCAGGAACACCATGAAAAAACACATAACAAAATGACAGCAACCAATTCATACTTGTCAATAATTATACTGTATGTTAATGGATTAAATGGGCCATTCAAGAAACGGAGAGTTGAGAGACTAGAAAATGGTGTCTTGTCAGTAGTCCTCACGCTAGTTCCCTCAAGCATCTTAGTGCCTGAAAAACTAGGTGCAGCAGTCTGAGATAGGGATTCTGGTGCTCTGAACAGCTCAATGAGTCAGAGTGTGCCAAACTCTGGGGAGTGGGATTAGAAAGGAGATAGGGGCAGGGGGAAAAAAAATAACAAAAACAGGAGACTCTACCCTGTGGAGCACTGACCAGCAAGTGGGAAAGGCCATCAGAGACCTCCCTGGGGGAATGCCAACAGGCAGGCAAAAAGGGCCATTGGAGACCTTCCTAGTTAGGGAAGAAGACGCACCACACCGGTGTACCATCGGACATCCCACGGATCTACTTTCAACAACTGCTTTTATTAGTAAAGTTGGATCTGCTGGGTGTGAGCCGGCACTTCCAACACTGCTGAAACCTGAGCAGAGAACATTAATGTTGCAAGTGGAGGAACTCTCACAGCAGATCGCAGAACAGGCTTGGGCCAGCTTTCTGGCACAGAGGGGCTGGTACTTGACTTTGTCAGTAAACTTGGGTCCACTGGGTGTGAGCAGGCTTCTTCTTCACTCCAGCAACACTGAAAACTGAGCAGAGAGGTCATTGGCACCACAAGTGTACAGCCCCTAGGGAGAACTCCTGCACCGGATCCCAGAGCAGGTCAGTTTTCTTGGGAAGGCTTTTTGGCACAGAGGGGCCTCAAGAGTGGGGTTTTTGCATGTGTCTGAGCCTGGCAGAAAGTCGCCACCCCCTAACAACTGAAGTCTTTGCTGAACTTGAGCTGCGGGCCTATGCACAACAGTACAAGATCATCATTAGCAGACCACTCAAAACCCTAGAAACTGCCCCTAGCAACTTGGAGCTTCTCTTCCTTCTGTCTTTTGCTCCTACCTTCTCCACCTATACCCTCACTCATCTAATAGAAAAATCACATTCAGCCAACACAATACCTGCCAGCTCGAATTCTAAACTCTCTTTATGACAGAGAACTATATCCACATTCCACACAGCAATTCCATCAGCACAAAGAAAACTGCAGAGCAACCCAGCACACCTGAATTAATACCAAAAAAAAAAAAAAAACCTCCACCTTTTCAAAATATTAAATCATAAAAGCAAGACAAAAATAATCAATACATAACCAACTGTTAAAGACAACCTCAAAATGTCTAGGAAACAACAGGCAACCTCAAATCAAACAAAGGTCTCATTAAACATGGAGGAAGAGGAGGCAATAGAATAATCTAAGAAGGAATTTAGAAGATATGTTTATAGAGATTTACAAGAGCCTAAGGAAACCCCAAACAGAAGCAAGGAGAACACAGACAGTTCCCTGGAAGAACTCAGGAAAGTCATTCAAGAGCAAAAGAAGAAGATTAATGCACAATCAGAACTCACACAAAAAGGCAGTTAGAAATCCAGAAGATAAATACCAAAATTACACAATTACACAATACAGTGGAAGCACAAAAAAGTAGGATAGAACTGGCTGAAGAATGCATATCCCAACTAGAAGACAAATCCCTGGACACCAGACTGTATGATGAAAAATAAGAACAAAGATTTAAGAGAAATGAAGAGAACCTAAAAGTTTTATGGGATGACATGAAAAGAAACAACATATGGCTCACTGGAATTCCAGAACAAGAAGAGGCAAAAAAAAAACACTGAGAAAATTGGGGAAGACCTACTAACAAAAAACTTCTCCCATATCATGAAGGAAGAAAAGATATTTGTCCAAGAAGCTCATAAAACCCCACAGATGATGGATCCCAAGAGAAAAACACCAAGACATATCATAATCAAATTTTCCAAAACCAAAAACAAAGAAAAATTTTGTGAGCTACCTGGGACAAAAGAATTACTTTTAATAATCAAACAGTTAGACTGAGCTCTGATTACTCAGCAGAAACCATGCAAGCAAGAAGGCAATGGCAGCATATAGAAAACACTGAAGGAAAAGAACTTCCAACCAAGAATTCTATATCCAGCCAAATTATCCATCAAATAGGAGGGAGAAATCAAGGCACTCTGAGACAAACAGAAATTAAAGGATTTTGTGAAAACCAGACCAACACTACAAGAAATGCTTAAGGAAGTCCTTCCAATAGAGAACCCACAACAGAGATCAACAAAATCAGGACACATGACAACAACACAAACCAAATCAGAAATGTTGTTATTGTTATTATGTCCCATCGAGTCAGACATGACTCATATTGACCCCTCCTTGGGTATCCAAGGTGGTGTCATTATGGAAGTAGATTGCCCAACCTTCCTTCTGAGGAGTGGTTCGTGGGTTTGAACCACCTGCCTTCTGGTTAGTAGACAAGTACCTTAGGCATTATACCACCAGAGCTCCTAAAATAGAAACTCAAAATAAGACCATAAAACATTTTACACTAAAAATCAAGGAAGCCAATCTGCACACAGCAACAGTAACTAACCTATTAAAGGGAATAAAACTTCTAGGTACAAACTTCCAAATGCAGAGGACAACATCTTCATAGAATGCACTGTTCTAAAGATGTAGAGACAAGAATTCACTTCAAGGTAACCACAGAGATAATTAACAATCCCCCTAAGAAAATCCAGAAGGAAGGAAAACATATGGGTTTAATAAGTACAAAACCAACAATAAAAAAGAAAAGAGAGGAAGCATTTGACAAATCGAACTCAGCACAGAAAATTATATAGACCAAGGAAACACCAAAAACATGACAAAAAAAAACAATAGAATGACAACAATTAATTCATATGAATCACTAATTACATTAACTGTGAATGGACTAAATGCATCAATCAAGAGAAAGAGGGTGGCAGACTGGATAAGAAAAGAAGACCCATCGATATGCTCCTTACAAGAGACCCACCTTAGACACAAAGATAAAAACAAATTAAGAGTTAAGGGGTGGAAAAAAATATACCAAGCCAATGTTAATCAAAAAAGAGCAGGAGTGGAAATAATAATTGTGGATAAAATAGACATTGGTGAAAAACATCATAAGAGACAAGAAAGACATTATAGGATGCTGAAAGTGTCAATTGACAAAGACATTACGATAACAAATATTTATGCACCCAATGAAAGTGCTCCAAAATACACAAAGCAAATATTAACTAAATTAAAAGGGACAATGGACAACTCTACAATAGTGGTAGGAGACTTTAACACAACACTTTCAAAGAGGAACAGGTCAACTAGAAAAAACGCAACAAAGATACAGACGAGCTCAACAATACAATCAACCTACTTGACCTCATAGACATATACAGAGCATTCCACCTAACAAAAGCACAATTCACATTCTTCTCCAGTGCACATGGATCCTTCTCCAGAATAGTTTATATGTTAGGACATAAAACAAGCCTCAGTAAATTCAAAAGCATTGAAATACTACAAAGCACATTCTTGGACCACAATGCTATAAAATTAGAAATTAATAATAGGAAGATCAAAGAGAAAACATCAAACATGTGGAAGCTGAACAATTCACTGCTCAAAAACTACTGGGTAATAGAACAAATAAAAAAACTTCCTAGAAACAAACAAGAATAAAGACATATCATAACAAAACCTATGGGACACAGGGAAAGCAGTACTCAAAGGACAGTTTATAGCAATAAATTCATACATAAAAAAAGAGGAAAGAAACAAAATCAACATTCTAACTTATAAACTCCAACAACCAGAAAAAGAACTACAAAAGAATCCTACAGTGTCTTGTTGTTGTTATATGTCTTCGAGTCAGCCCCTACTCATAGCAACCCCTCCTTAGGTTTCCAAGGTGGAATCACTACAGAAAGTAATTGCTCAACCTTCCTTCCGAGGAGTAGTTGGTGGGTTTGAACTCCAGCCTTCTGGTTAGCAGTCATGTGCCTTAGGCACTATGCTGCTAGAGCTCCCTACATCATTTAGAAGTAAGGAAATAATAAAAATCAGAGCAGAAATAAATGAAACAGAAAACAAAACAAAACAAAAAAAAAACATAGAGAAAACAAACAAAACAAAAAGCTGGTTCTTCAAAAAGATTAATAAAATTAAAAAAAAAAAAAACACTGGCAAATCTAACAAAGGAAAAGAAAGTGAAGTCCAAATCACAATAATTGTAAAAGAAAAGAGTGTCATCACAACAGAACCAACTGAAATAAAAAATATACTGACAGAATATTATGAAAAACTGTACTCCAACAGATTTGAGAACCTAGAAGAGATGGACAAATTTCTAGAATCACAAGACCTGCTGAAACTATCCAATCAGAGATAGAATACTTGAACAGACCTATAATAAAAGAAAAAATTGAGCAGGTCATAAAAAAACTTCCCACAAAGAGAAGTCATGGCCCTGATGGCTTAACTGGAGAATTTTACCAAATATTCAGAGGAGTTGACACCTATGCTACTCAAGCTATTCCAGAACATAGAAGTAGACAAAATACTCCCAAATTCATTTTATGAAGCAAGTATAACAATAATATCAAAACCAGGGAAAGAAGTCACTAAAAACTACAGACCAATATCCCTCATGACCATAGATGCCAAAATCTTTAACAAAATCCTAGCCAATGGAATCCAGCAACATATCAAAAATTTAATACACCCTGACCAAGTGGGGTTCATATCAGGTTTACAAGGGTGGTTCAACATCAGAAAAACAATCAATGTAATCCACCACATAAACAAAATAAAAGAACCATATGATTATATCAATCTATGCAGAAAAGGCATTTGATAAAATCCAACACTTGTTCCTGTTCAGAACTCTCAGCAAAATAGGTATAGAAGGGAAATTCCTCACCATAATAAAAGACGTATATGCAAAGCCAATGGCCAACATCACTGTTAATGGAGAAAGACTCAAGGCACTCCCCTTACGAATGGGAACCAAACAGGGATGCCCTCTACCACCACTTCTATTTAGCATTGTATTGGAAGTCCTGGCCAAGGCAATAAGGTGAGAAGGAGAAATAAAAGGCATACAAATTGGCAAGGAGGAAGTAAAACTATCTCTGTTTGCAGACAATATGATCCTATGCATGGAAAACCCAAGGGAGTCAATAAAAAAACTACTGGAACTAATAGAGAGATTCAGCAAAGTGGCAGGATATAAGATCAACATACAAAAATCAGTTGGATTCCTCTATACCAGCAAAGAGTCCTCTGATAAAGAAATAAGGGAAAGAATACCATTTATAATAGCTATAAAATATCTAAGAATAAACCTTACCAGAGACACAAAAGACCTATACAAAGAAAACTATAAAACACTGCTACAAAAGACAAGGGCACTGTTGAAATGGAAGAACCTACCTTGTTCTTAAATAGGTAGACTGAATATTGTGAAAAAAATCTCAATACTACCTAAAGCAATCTACACATTTAAATCAATCTCAATCCAGATACCAATAAAATTTTTTAAGGACACGGAAAACCAATTACTAACTTCATATGGAAAGGAAAGAGACCTCGTATAAGCAGAGCACTTCTTAGGAAGAAAAACAAAGTGGGAGGTCTCAACTCCCAGATCTTAAGAACTACTATACAGCCACAGTAGTCAAAACAGCATGATACTGGTACAATGATAGACAGATAGATCAATGGAACAGAATCGAAAATCCAGATATAGACCCATCCACTTATGGAAAGCTGATCTTTGATAAAGGTCCAAAACCCATTAAATGGGGAAGATACAACCTCTTTAACAAATAGTGCTGGCAAAACTGGATATCCATCTGTAGAAAAATGAAACAAGATCCATACCTCACCCCATACACAAAAACAAACTCAACCTGGATCAAGACTTAAATGTAAAACCCAAAACTATAAAATTCATCAAAGATAAAACTGGGGCAAATCTGGGGGCCCTAATTTATGGCATAAATTACACTATCAAGCAGAACCCAGAATGGACAAAAGGTAGAAGAGAAGCTAGATGACTGGGACCTTTTAAAAATTAAATTCTTATGCACATCAAAAGACTTCGTCAAAAGAATAAAAAGAGAACCTACAGATTAGGAGAAAATATTTGCTGATGGCATATCTGATAAAGGACTTATCTCCCAAATCTGTAGAAAACTTCAACACCTTTACACCAAAAAGACAAATAACCCAATTCACAAATGGACAAAAGACTTGAACAGACAACTTCACCAAAGATGATATACTGGCGGCCAACAAATGCATGAGAACCTGCTCGTGACCGTTAGTCATTAGAGAGATGCAAATCAAAACAACAATGAGATATCATTTCATCCCAGCCATAATAGCAAAGTTCAACAGGTCAGAATGTAACAAATGCTGGTGAGGTTGTAGAGAGGCTGGAACTCTTGGACACTGCTGGTGGGATTGTAAAACGATACAACCATTGTAGCATACAGTATGGCATTTCCTTAAAAAACTGAAAATAGAAATACCATTTGACCCAGCAATTTCATTACTAGGAATACATCCTAAAGAGGTGAAGGACAGTGCATGAATAGACATATGCAAACCTATGTTCATTGCAGCACAATTCACTATAGGTAAGAGATGGAAACAACCTAAATGCCCATCAACGGATGAGTGGATAAGCAAATTATGGTACATGCACACAATGGAATGCTTTGCTACATTAAAGAGCAATGAGAGATACATGAATCATCTCACAACGTGGATGAGCCTGGAGGACATTATGCTGAGTGAACTAAGTCAATCGCAGAAGGACAAGTACTATATGAGCCCATTACTGTAAAAAGACAAAGAAGGGTTTGCTTCTGAAAAGGGGACTCATGTTGTATGTTATCGGGGTGGGGAGAGAAGGGAAAGGATTAACTTCAGGCTAGTTGCCCATGTACTGACGTGGGTAAGGGGAAGGATATATGGAAAGAGTCTGAGACCACCATGATAACATTAGGAAAAGGGGACACTGAATTGTGTGCTTAGGAGATAGACAACAGATGCTAATACCAACCAGTGTGCCCACAATACAGAATTATCTTTAACACCAAACACGAGGCTACAGATAAACACATAAACACCTGAGAGGGTCAGTAAACAGGAGTATACTCTAGACCAAGGATAGATTCAGCACAGGCTAATCTTGCACAGATACCAGTGATACAAAATACCTGTAATTCTTACTGAAACAATAGAAGACAGACACAGAGCAATCCCTCACAGGCAGCCAGATACTGTGGGAAAGAGATTCAATGGCTCTACCATCTCGGGACCATAGTACTGGGGAACAACAGGCTCAACTGGCACAACAAAATACATAAAAGCCTTGTTCCTCCTCCTACACTGGTAAGTAGTGCCTGGGGTCTTAAAATCTTTCAAGTGGCCATCTAAGATCACCTAATGGTCCCCTAGCATGGAAATCAAAGAAGAGTGCAAAAAAACAAAGGGCATTTGGAAGCAATCAGCACTAAAGACATGATGGCTTCAAGACCAGAAGAACCAGATGGTGCCCGGCTACTAATGCCAACCACTCAGGAAAGGATCAAATCTGGAGGTCCTGGATAGAGTGAGAGGAAAAACATGGAACAAAATCCAAAAACTCAATAATGACCAGAATTACTAGTCGAATGGAGTCTGGTGAGACCCTCAATACTATGGCCCTAGAATACATTCCATACCTGGCATAAAACTCACTCCCAGGGACTGGCTCTCAGCCCAGTAGGTAACAAGATGTACATGCAGACCACTCAACCCAGGGGGATGCACCCACATACTCTATGCAAATACATCCCTTGGAGCAATAGACCATGGGGCACCAAAGGGGCAGAATTCACATGGTGGTAAAGCAGGACAAACAGGAGTGAATAGCTATGAGGGCCACAGGGGGAGGGTTACTGGGCAGGGAGGGGAGGAGACTGGGTTAGTATTGGGCATGGTAAATGGGGAGTGAAACTAAATGTACATGAAACATTGAATATAAAACAACTCTTAAAATTAAAAAAAAAAAAAAAGAAAGAGACAGACAGAGAGTTGCAGACAGATAAGAAAACACGACCCACCAATATGCTGTCTACAGGAGACACACCTTAGAGACAAAGACAAAAATAGACTAAAAATCAAAGGTTGGAAAAAAGATATATCAAGTAAATGGCAACCAAAAAAGAGCAGGAGTGGCAATATTAATTTCTAATCAAATTGACTTCAAGGCAAAAACCACCATACGAGACAAGGAAGGACATTATATCATGATTAAAGGATGAATTGAAAAAGAAGATATAACCATAATAAACATCTATGGACTCAATTAAAGAGCCCCAAAATACATAAATCAGACTATAAAAGAGTTGAAAATGCAAATAGATGACTCCACAGTCATAGTGGATGACTTTAATGCACCAGGTTCAACGAAAGATAGAATAATTGAAAAGAAATTCAATAAAGACCCAGAAGAGCTAAATAGTACAATCCACCAAACTGACCTTATAGATATCTACAGAGCACTTCACCCACCAACAGCAGAGTATACATTCTTTTCCAGTGTACATGGAACATTCTCTATTATAGACAGTATTTTAGGCAATAAAGTGTTGTTGTTGTTGTTATGTGCCCAACTCATAGTGACCCCTCCTTGGGTTTCCGAGGCAGTATCACTATGGAGGTAGATTGACCCATCTTCCTTCCAAGGAGTAGCTGGGTTTGAACCACCAACCTTCTGGTTAGCAGTCAAGTGCCTTAGCCACTATGCTACCAGAGCTCTCTAGGCAATAAAGTAAGTCTTAATAAATTTAAAAAACATTGAAAAACTGCAAAGAATCTTCTCCAATCACACTGTAGAAAATTAGAAACAGCAATAGGAAGATCAACTAAAAAAGAGCAAACACATGGAAACTGAACAATACCCTCCTAAGGATGACTGGGTAAGAAAAGAAATAAAAATGAAATTAAAAATTTTCTTTAATCAAATAAGAATGAAAACAAACATACCAAAATTTTTGGGATACAGCAAAAGCAGTGATCAGAGGCCCAAATGTAGCAATAAATGCACACATCAAGAAAGAAAAAAGAGCCAAAATCAACACTTTAAGCCAATGTCTCCAACATTGAGAAAAAGAATAGCAAGAAAGGCCTACAGTCACTGGAAGAAAGGAAATAATAAAATTCGAGCAGAAATCAATGAAACAGAAAATAGAAAGACAATAGAAAAAATCAGCAAGACTAGAAGTCGGTTTTTTAAAAAGATTGGTAAAATTGACAAACCACTGGCAAAGTTAACAAAGGAAAAGAGGGAGAGAATACATATAACATGAATAATAAAGGAAATGGGTGACATCACAACAGAGCCAATTGAAATAAAATAATACCAGGATACTATGAAGAACTGTACTCCAACAAATTTGAAAATCTGGAGGAAATGGACAGATTTCTAGAAACACACTATTTACCTAAACTAACACAGAATGAAGTAGAAAAGTTGAACAACAAAAGAAGAAATTGAACAGATCATAAAAAAAAAATTATAAAAAAAAAAAAGCCCTAGCCCAGATGGTTTCACTGGAGAATTCTACCAAACATTCAGAGAAGAACTGACACCAATCCTACTCAAACAATTCCAAAACACTATAAAGGATTTCATCCTCCCAAATTCATTTTATGAGGCAAGCATAACCTTGATACCACTTCTCCAAAAGAATCAAAAGAGAACCTACAGATTGTGAAAAAATATCTGGCAATGAAATATCTGACAAGGGACTTATCTCTAGAATTTATAGAATACTCCAACATCTCAACAACAAAAAGTTAAATACTCCTATTAAAAAATGGGCAGAAGACATGAGTAGACACTTCACCTAAGAGGATATTCAGATAGCCAACAAACACATAAAGAAATGCTCACAATCATTAGCCATTAGAGAGATGCAAATCAAAATAACAGTGAGACACCATCTTGCCCCAGCACTAGTAGCCAAGTTCAACAAGACAGAAAGTAACAAATGCTGCTAAGGATGCAGAGAGATTGAGACTCTCATACACTGCTGCTGGGACTGTAAAATGAAACAACCACCATGGAAAGCAGTATGGTGATTCCTTAAAATTTGGAATTAGAAATAACATTTGACCCAGCACTTCCATTACTAGGTATATATCCTAAAGAAGTGAGAACCAGGAGAAGAACAGATATATACACACCATGTTCATTGCAGCATATTTACAATACCAAAAAAGATGAAAATAACCTAGATGTCCATCAACAGAAGAATGGATAACCAAACTATGGTACATGCACACAATGGAATAGTATGCAGTCCTAAAGAATAACATAGAATTGACAAAACACTGTATAATGTGGATGAACTTGGAGGACATTATGCTAAGTGAAATAAGTCATTCACAGAAGAACAAATATTGTATTAGTCCATTATTTTAAAGAGTCAAGGAAAATTTTATTTGGAAGGAAATTTTCTTTGTTGGTTACCAGGGGTGGAAGGAGAGGGGAGAGAACACTGTTAGATAGGTAGAAACAAGTATTGCTTTGGGTGAAGAGAAGGGCAATATACCAAATGTGTGTGATCAACATGGTGGCATTGAGGAAGAGGAAAACAAAGAGAGGTGCATGGAAGGTACAGACAACAAAGATGAACCCTTTTGCATATATAGTACTGGGTTGTCAGTGTAGACAAACATGGATATACAGGTGGATAGATGGGTGGACAGGCTTAACTAACAGGTATAGTTGGTTTAGTTATGCAGGGAGGAGTGTGCCCATAACCATGTATAGGGTTGGCAGACAATGTTTCTACAAGTGTATTTATATGTTGTGTAAGAATTTCCAGGTATATACTAGAGCTGACAAAGGACAAGGTTGTAGTCACTTCTTGGTCACAGCCAGCTACCCAGAGGGAGTGAGTAGTTGGACCTTTGGGCTCAGGACCATAGTTGCAGGGGACATTAAGCTCAATTGGCATAATACACTACACAAAAACACTGTTCCACATCCTACTTTGTCAAGTAGTGACTGGGATCTTAAAAGTTGCAAGCTGCCATCTAGATGCAACAATGGGTCTCTCTTCCTCCAGTGCAAAGAAGAATGAAGAAAACCAAAGACACATGGAACAATTAGTCCAAGTGACTGGTATTCCATGCAATCCTCAGCCTATATGACTATGAGACCAGAAGGACTAGATGGTGCCCGGCTACCACTGTCAACCACTCAAAGGGAGATCTACGTAGGATATCCTGGATAGAGTAGGAGAATAATGTGGAACAAAACTCAAAATCATCACAAAAAAAGACCAGTTTTGCTGGTCTGATAGAGCCTGATGGAACCTTTGAGATTAGGTCCCTAGTGCTTTTCAGGTCTGGAACTGAACACTCCTGTGCCTTTCAGCCAAACAAAAGACAGACGTATGAGCTGAACATTTACATTAGGTAGATACACTCCTTGGAGAGATCAATCATGGAATAATAGAAGGGCTGTGTATGCACAGAGAAACACCTCAGGGGGATGGAGTGCATGGAGGGAAGGACACAGGGAAGAGGTAACTATGGGGAGGAAGTGGGAGGGGAGGTGTTGCATTGTGGGAAATTATAGTCAATATCATGAGACAAAGTGTATGTGAGCTGCTGTATGGAAAGTGAATTTGCTCTGTAAACTTTCACTCAAATCACAATAAAATAATAAATAAAAGATTTACAGTCTGGAAACCCAATGGGGTTCACTATTTAAAAAAAAAAAAAAAGAAAGAAAGAATCAATTTGAAGCAATGAACTATGAACTGTAGTGACTGGAGACCAGACAAGTCATGGGATGATACCAAGGACATCATACATGAAGTAAGCAAAAGGCCATTAAAAAGACAGGAATAATGGGGGGAAAAAAATGAATGGCAGAAGAGACGCTGAAACTTGATCTTGAATGTAGAATAACTGAAGCAAAAGGAAGAAATGAGGAAATAAAAGAGCTGAACCTAAGATTTCAAAGGGTGGTTTCAGAAGACAAAATGTGCAAAGAACAGGAGTTAGAGAACCAAAAATCATACTCAGCATTCTCAAGCTGAAAGAACAAAAGAAAAACTGAAACCTCAATTGCAGTGTTGAAGGAATCTGTAGGTGTGGATCAGGCTGTATTCTTTCATCATACTTACTGAATCTGTACCTGAACAAATGACCTGAGAATCTGGAGTATATGGAGAAGAATGTGGTATCAGTGTTGGAGAAAGACTTGTTAACAATTTGTGTTATGCAGATGGCACAAACATGCTTGTTGAAAGTGTAGAGAACTTGAAGAACTTACTGATGGAAATCAAAAACTATAGCCTTCAGTATGAATTACACCTCAACATAAAGAATACAAAAATCCTCACCACTGGACCAATAAACAATACCATGATAAACAGAAAAGAAAATGACTTTTTTAAGAATTTCATTTTACTTTTAGCCACACTCAACTTCCATGAAAGCAGCATTTCAGAAATGAAATGCCTATTGTAGTTGGCAAATCTGCTGCAAAACAATTCTCTAAAATGTTAAAATGCAAAGATATCACTCTGAGGACTAAGGTGCACCTGACCCAAACCATGATATCATCAATCACCTCATATGCACTGGAAAGCTGGACATTGAATAAGAACGACTGAAGAAGAATTGATGTCCTTGCACAATGGTGTTGGCGAAGAATATTGAATATACCATGGACTGCCAGAAGAACAAACAAGTCAGTCTTGGAAGACGTTCAGCCAGAATGTTTCTTGGAAGCGAGGATGGTGAGACTTCATCTTACATACATTGGACATATTATTGGGAAAGACCATTCCCTGGAGAAGGACATCATTTCAGTAAAGTAGAGGAAAGAGAAAAAAGAGGTGAAGATCCTCAATGAGATGGATCGATAGGTTGGCTGGAGCAGTGGCATCAACTCTGAAGATGGTACAGGACCAGGCAATATTTTGTTTTTTTGTACAGAAGGTAACTATGAGTCAGTACTGACTTGATGATCCTGACTTGTCAAGTCAGTACTGACTCCATAAACAATAGCAGTTGCTAACTGTGTGAGTTGGTCAATTGACTTAATCATCTGTGCTTAATTTTTCTTTTCTGGATAAACAATACATCTATCATAGATAGTCCAAATGAAGATTCAATGAGATTATGTAGATCAAATTCCTGGATGACTTATTCCTTTTAAATTGTTACAATGAATGCATGAAAAACTGTTCCGGGAACTGACAGTCATTAAGTTGAGAAAGAGAAAGTGGAGAGGACAAAAGAACTGCCTTTAAAAAAGTAATTATCTTAATGCTTGGGTATTTAACGTTTTTATTTTCTACATTTTTTAAAATTTATTTTTGTTGTTAGGTGCCATTCAAGGAGTCAATTCCAACTCATAGCAAGCAATGTGACAGAGTGGAACTGCTTGCTAGGGTCTCCTAGGCTGTAATCTTTGTGGGAGCAGGTCACCAGGTGTTTTCTCCCACGGATCTTCTGGGTGAGCTCAAACCACGAACTTTTCCATTAGCAGCAAGTGCTTAACCATTGTACCACTGGGGGTCCTCTTTGGAAATTTATTTTATGTAAAAATAACACCCTACAGAACAATGGCTAACAAATCCCAGAATGAAGATTTTGGTTCAATATCAGGCAAAAAAAGACCTGACAAACATTGTTTTCTGAAGATAACTAAACTGCCAGGACATATAGCAAGATTCTGATTATTGAAAGTGTTCAAGTAGAAGATGGGAAACTGCAAGCACTGTTGTTCAGAAGATGCATATATAGGTGGGAAACAGGACAAGATGACTTTGAAACTCCTCTACAGAATCTGATGTTTTTAAAAACTCTACAGTCACACACAGTGTAATTCCTTCTCATTTGGAACTATTTATATTAGAGATTAAAGGTTAAAGTTCATTTTTATTTGAGAGCAAATTTAATATCACCTTCTGCCTAAAATAGTGGGTTTGCTCACAGGTATACCATATATTTGAATTGAGGAATAAGTAATTTTAATGGCTTTAAATTTTTTATCTTTTACTCAATAGACACACATATTCTCACACATATACATATTTAAGAAGTTTATTTTAATATACTTGACATATATATATATTTTAAAAGACTATCTTATTTCTGACAAAACAATATAGAGCTTAATTGGCCCTGTTTTATTTTTGGAAAATATTAAAAGATAAGCTATTCATATAGCCTATGATCTTTCAGTCTGAGTTTGCACAGAATGCAAGGATTCACAATTCTGTATTTCAAGCTTCTAAGCACAACTTGGAAAAGAACATAAAGAAATCTCTGCTTCCTCTTTTTAAATTATTTTCTTTTAATTATGTGATTTAAGGGAGAAAATACCACTGCAATGCTAGGCATTTCTGCTTACTGATCCATAAAAGGAAATTTGAGTCAATTTTTTTTTTTTTTCAGGTTAAAGAATAGCAAATCTATAGTTGTTTTTCTTCTGTTTATCCCCACCCCTTTTGTGACATGGATGAATATAATGACCCAAATATATGCAATACTTAAATGTTGTCAGATATTCATCATATTTATATTCTTTACTGACTCCACTGTCCATAGTGATTTAATACTACATTAAAGTCAAACCTGGGAGGACATCATAAACAGCTCTTGTTTAAAGGGCATTGTGAAGGAGAGCCTTTAATCTGATTGATGAAATAAATGGAAAGTAATCTATCCTCTATTCAACAGCTTGTTGATGATATGAAAGAATTCCTACTCAAGCAAGCAAGGCTTTAAAGAGAAAGACCTCTTTCATCCTGTCAGCCTCTCATTTTTAGAAAAAAGTTAAGTTTTTCATCATGGTTCAGGGGAGTCCTTGTAAAACGTTCATTGAAAATTTAAGAGCAATTACAGTGTCAGACAGCTAGAAAAATTGCTTTTACTGAGTGAGAGTTCTCTGACAGATGCATTGTGGGAGAATTGATTCTTTCTAAGGGATAAGTGAATTGTCATTGTTAGGCTCTTCTCATGACATCTAGCTAGATGTCATCTGCTTTGTAACAGAAGATTTGAATCAGACAACTGTACTCAACACTAGACAGTGTCTAGATTAGTTCTGCAAAGAAATAAGGCTTTGCTCTGCATGGCATCAACTGAGCTTTTAAAGATTACAGATGAGCAAGGGTTTCAAAAAAAAAATGTTAGAAAAATCAAAAACAAAGCTTTATGGGCACTTCAGAAAGCCTGGATGTTTTACCTGTAAGGAAGTCTGTCAAATCCTTGTGGAAACAATATAGAGAAAAGATCAATAGGATACCTACGGGCTCCATTAGCTTGATGTAAAAGGGAGAGAGGGAAACTGCTCTTCCACAAGAGAACCTACTTTATTCCCGGGATTATGCGGGATCAGTTCACTTTGCAGAGAAGAAGAAGAGAAAATGAATGAAGATTCTTGGTGGGCCAGGACTGGAGAGAAAGGGCTTGTCAGGTAATATAAATGGTGATAAGAAAGTGGTTTATTGACTGGGAGGTGTCTCTAATTGGATGTTCATTAGCTTAGAGGAAGGTGCCAGTTCTAATCTGGAGTCAGGCAAGAGGAGAGAGAATGAGAAAAACGACTGTCACTCAATCTGCTGCAAACTGAGACTTACATAATGAGTGAATTAGTACTAGCTTGTTATTTACATTTGCTCTTAGAGTGAAGAATATACTAGCTGTGAAAAAAATATGTGCATCTTAATCAATAAAATAAATCTCCAGTCTCATAAAGCTTCACAACCTCATGTGTGTTAGCCCTTGGTTTAGGATGAACTATTCAGCTAAGTACCCACGGATAAAATTTAGTATGACCTAGTGTCATAAAGAAAACAGAAAAGAAAGAAAATGCTCATTTTTTTCAGAAAGACTATTTTCAATATGAATTTAAAACTCATTTTTAAGTTATATTCTAACAAATTTTTTTAAATTAATTTTTGAATATTTTCAATTAAACTCAGTCCAACAAGGACAATAATATTTGGTGAATATAGAGCATGAGATTTTGGGGGAGATGGTTAGCATTGGCCAAAATATATCTGTTTACTCACAGAATGGTTCAAAACATCTTTATTTTTTTAATAGATGGGTTTCCATTTCTCAATAACAGTTGCACACTTAAAGTCCAATAATATTAAATTTTTTTCTTAGTTTCAGCAGAACAAGTAAAGTATTAACTCTCTCTTTCTTTAACCTGTTCAATTTATCTTTTTAAAAATTACATTAGAACATTCTTAAGAATCTGTAGAAACACAAATTGTCAGTACAACATTTGCAAGAAAAGCTGTGTCTTCCCTAAACAGTGGCCTATGTCTCTATTCCTCTTCTGAGCAATCTTGTCATTTGTGTTTCCCTGGAGCCCTTTATCAATGTTTATATGAGTCCTCGAATGAATTGATAATGATTCAAAAGGGCAAACTTGAATTCCACTTGTGGGGTGCAGTTAAAATCAAACAACGTGCAATTCTGACTGCTTTCTTATATAGTATTTTCCTTTTAATAACATTGCACATTTGTTTCACTCAGATTGGCAAAGTGCATTTAAATAGTTTACTAACAACTGAATTACTTCATGGGTCTCCACCCTAAGCAGCAATATATTACTCAATAAATCGCATATGGGGAGAGAGTTTGTAACCCAATTTACTGTTATAATGCAAGATGTTCAGCAATATACACTAGGTTTAAAAGAATTTACTTGATTGCATAGAATTCTATAAGTGTAAATCTGACAGTGAGATAATTAGTTAAACTGAACATCAAGCACAGAAATACTGCATCAATCAGATATTTAAAAACTAAAAGGCAAGGAAATGATTATTTTTCAGCTTTCACAGAAAATATTCCTATACGGTGCTTGTGTGATGAGAAGATCACTTGCAGTTAGCATTTGGCAGGAGCAAACTTAATATAATATTATACAGTATATTCCAAAAGAGAAGCCAATTCAAAAATATATAAATAGAATCATACAATTCTAAGAACATAAAATTTATTTTTGTTAGAAAACATTACAAGATATTCCAAGCTCCAAAATAAAGGTATTTGAAAAGGGATTAAAATATGTTTGGTCACATGATCTGAATGCTCCTTAATTCAATAACATAAAATATGGAACAAACATAATTAAGGAGCATGTGCTCATCAGCAATTAAATGACTTAATATTGCTCATGAGAAAGCAAATGAATACATTTATGAAATCTATTTTTGTCAATGGTCTTCATAATCCATATGAATATATTATGATCATGCATTTTGTTATAAAACATCAAACTATTTCCCAGTGCAAAATAGATTCCACCATTTTACCTAAAGGACCATTTTATGCAAAATGAATTATTTCTGATCATAACTGTCAACAATTTAAGAATATTATTTTTCTCCTTTCCCAAGCATTTAAACATATTTAACCAGATGGGATTCTTGAGTTTTAAAACTTCATGAGAAAAAAAAGGCAATTTTTTAATTGATAAAAAGTGGAAAGAAAATAATTTCAATAATCACTTTTAAATATTCAGAAACACTGAAAATATTAATATATCAGCCTTAAAAATCAGAAAGAATCAGTACATACCTATTATAAGTCCAATGTTCTATGGTTCTATGTTTCAACAGTCGCTGTTAAGATTCAATGTGTTGTATCAGATCCTCCCTTTGTTATTGAAAACTGGCTGTATAAATAAGGGAGAATGATCTACATGTCCCGAAAGGTTTATCAGAAAAAAATTAAATCTCCACAATTTATTGTGAGATTTTTATGTGACTCAATATTTTAAAAACACTATAAATGCTGCATAACATTTATAGTTGGAATGAATGGCTTTCCTCTGGCATTCAGTTGCCCTAGTTGGATGTAAAATAAGTTGTCAGGATGTTTGTGTAACTTTGCCGTCTATGGCAAAGTGCATTATCTAGCATTGAGTTATTAAAGTCTCAGTTGAACAGCTTTTTTTCCTCCCAATATGTGTAGAAGAATTACTTTAATCATTTTCTTCTATGAGAAAAGATAAATGTTATCTGCTGTATATACCTGATGAAACGCTTATCAGTTTTGAAAATTAATGAACCTATTTTAAACATACATTGTACTATCCATCTTTTGTGGTTCAAAATGGATGACAGTGTGATTATGTCTTTGTGAGATAAGTAAATGTGTGTATTCTTACATCATCTGGCTTTTAAAATACCAACAAAGTAGAACTGTGGCAAATCAGTTGTGTTTACTTCAAAATGATAATTCTTTCCCTTTTATTGAATGAGGAGAAATTATATCATTGCTTACAATTGCAAAAAGAAAAAAAATTGCACTGAAGTTGAATATACTAATGACTTATTATTTTATGTAATTATTTTACAAAATGTGTGAAATAAAACATTTCTCAGGGCAGGGTTTATGTAGATATCAGCAATAGATACAGTCATTCCCCTATTTACTTTGGGAACATAGTGTTAAGAATAGAAGGCACTTGGACCTCCTCAGAATGCTGTTAATGCCAATGGTTTAATGAGCAGTGAATCAGAACTATCAACATTTTCACCATCTCACTTTCTCGTCACAGTTCAAAATGGTACCATTTTTCTACCATAGCCATGATGTCAATTTTGAAGAGGCACGTGAAACACTATAATGTGCTTGACTGTTAGATATTTTTTTTATTCTTCAAATTAGGACATTATAAGATTTTTTCATATTCTTTTATTTTCTACACTTAGACATGTCTAAAAAATCTGTTTTGTTTATTTCAGGAAATAAGATCCTAGTTATTATTTTTCTAGCATACTATCTCCCCATTCCATCTATTTAAGCACTGTCTCTCCAAATCATGAGAGCCCTTGCATGAGTCCATAAAAAAAGTCCTTTATCACATTGTCCTGTACTTGAAGTTGAAAAGAAAAAAAAAAATCACCCTGTGGAAAGCATTTTGATAATGTTACAGGATGTAGTAAAAATAGATGATATAAGAGGTGAAAGTGTGTCTATCTAAAATTGGGACAAATAACTAGACATCAAGGTTTGAATAAGTTTGAATTAAATGGGCTTTTTAAACATGCATTATTTTTTTTTCCTTTTTCAAATGTTTCCTCCTTAATATTCTGAAACGGTTATGTTATGTAGCCAAACCCAAGCTATGATACAAATGTCCCCACCTAATAGAACAGCTCTCATACAAGTCAACTGAAAGTAAAGGCAAAAGGCAGAATGTGGCCAGATTGTCAAGTAGACTTCAATATATTATACAAGTTTCATATACTTCACTGAAATATATTTTATGTGGGGATAGGATGGGATGAAGGACTTAATATCCTTCAAGACTTACTAAATCTCTTTTAGTAAAAGAGATTTAGTAAATCTAAATTACTCTTTAAATCTGCTTACGTTAAGCACAAACACTTTTTCTTTAATTTAAATTATGAATTTCTTTCCATTGAATAAACTGATTAGTTATTTAGCACCATGTAGGCAATGGAGTGGGAAACAAATACAGCAAAAGCAGCTTAAACTTTGAACATTCTCTACTTGGGCAGTCTTGTTATCATCTTTCGTCGTAATGGCATGCTACCATTGGGATTTGCTTTCCCAAAGTGATTAAAGAAATACAGAGATAGAAGGAAGGGTACTGGTTGCAATGGTGATAACAGGCTATCTCTATGGGTTATATTTAAAGCTGTGATGACACTAAATTCTTCCCTTAAAAATACATTGTTCTTTGTGTTGTGTCTTACAGACTTTACAATTGACAAAATAATGTGCAATATAAAGAACTCCTTATACAATTGTGACTAACAATTTACAATTAAAATTGGTCTTTAACCAAGTAGTTTTGCTATAGTTTTAAATTGTATATATATATGACCATATTAAAGAATGTCAAATATTTTCAAAAGTTAATCAACAAAAGCTTAGATTATGCAGCATTTCTCAAAATCACTTGATTTAAAAGTTTTATTCAAAAGGTGCCTAGTTGGACTATTTTTTTCATGAAACATTTATTGGAGAATGCATTCCTACTACAGCAATAGCTGACAAGGTCTGTATCTTGAAAGAGACAAGATATACATACCTAAAGCAACCTGGAAATAAAACCAAAGTGTAAATGTTTTTAAATTTCAAAGAGAAGGCAAAGCAAAAGAGTTTTCCCAAGGACTTGACTTTGGTAGAAAAAACATTCTAGAAGTTAGTTCTGAAAGAATTGAAATGCATAGTTTAATTTCTATATTTTATAAATATCAGGAATTCATAAAAAACTTTTTCTGTTTCATTTCTCTTCATCAGAATTTCAGCACAATATGTTTTGATATAGTCTCTTTGCCTCCAATTACTCCCTTTTAAAAGTGATCCAATCTCTCATTATATTAAACTAAAGATATTTAAGAAAGTATATATAATCAAAAATTAAAACTAGAGAAGTTCATGAATTCTTAAAAGAAAATAGAAATTATTGTGTGCTAAAATGTTTATCAAGGTCTTCAGTAAAATGCAGACTTGAGTCAAACCACTATAGTAATATTAAATTAAAGGTATAGCATGGATGTGAACATACGTGACGAAATGTTCTCTAAGAACTGTAATAATGTGAACTAAAATAATATGACAATGTGGTCACTGTGTGATACAGATTAAGGAAATGTCTGTAATGTTGTCCTTTCCCTGCCCTCTTCTTCATTTAGCACTGAATGTTGTTCATGCTTTCCTTTGCTGAATGAGATAACAATAGATTCCTATTACTCTGATCTTTAACTTGCATCAGGAACGAGACATGCAATGGAATTGATTCTTCATCTCTAAGTCTGTATATATCTATGCTTGGACTTGGACTGTGTTTCTTTTGTGCTGTCTGTTTCTGTCCCTAGAATTATGCACAATAGGTATGACAATGTAAGGTTAAACGATACCCATTCCTCATCCCACACAGCCATTAGTACCCTAAGATTTTATTGTTGAACTAGTTCATGTTTACCTATATACTGTTTTCTAATCGCCAAAACCAAACCCAAGCCACTGCCATGAAGTCAATTCTGACTCATAACACTAAATTAAAGCACTAAACAGTTTTCTTAAATTCTACCAATTAAGATCTGAGTAATTTGGGTGTCAGAACTCTATATTTTTGGCACTGGACTGCTAACCAGAGGGCTGGCGGTTCAAACCCACCAGTAACTCCT
>NW_006921864.1:4008536-4023731 GCF_000298275.1 Orycteropus afer afer | reverse complement strand
GGGTTTCCAAGGCAGTATCACTACAGAAGTAGGATTGCCCAACCTTCCTTCCGAGGAGTGGCTGGTGGGTTTGAACCGCCAGCCATCTGGTTAGCAAGCAAGTGTCTTAGCCACTATGCTACCAGAGCTCCCTCTACTACCACTACACACACATAAACTATTGCCTTTAGCCTTCAGAAATGCTTAGGTTTCCAGAATTCGTCTGACATAGGAACAACCTAAGAAGTATCTTGATGGGTGAAGTGGCTGAAGTATAGCAATAATGACAAATACAGTTCAGAAATAATGGAGAAATATAGGTTATATTTAGTGAACTCTGATCCTTATTCTCATGGAATAATGTAGAATCTTGCATTAGGTGGTGATAGCCACAACTCATGTGTAAAAGATATACAGTGGGTAGGCAATTCAAGAAGAAAAGTGACCAATTGATAGGGTAAGTGATAGAGATAAGAAATTGTGGTAGTAGCTCTGGCCACAATGAAAATGATTTACAGCAGCATTGGTAGAAGCAATAACAACAATGCTTTCTTATTCCAACCAGTGCCAAACAGCAAATTGCAGGCACTCTGACAATGGAAAGTGTTAAGAAGATAAAAGATAAAACAGCTTGGCACTTGACTAGATAACTGGTTGCTGGGGAAAAGCAGCCAATTGCAACTTGGTAGATATCCCATAAAGCAGTTCAGTGTGTCATCTGCAGGCATGCCAATTACTGGGATTGAAGAGCCTTGAAGATATGCTACAGTGTCACGAAAGACAAGATGGTGCTCAGAAAAACAACCTTGGTTGAATCTTGGCTCAGTTACTTAGCAGCTTTGTAAATTTGGGCCAAATTCTCAAACCTCAGTTTCTACATTTTAAAATTAGGAATACTGATATTTTTATCTTATTGTTTTTGTAAGTTTTAAATGAAACCATGCACATATGTGTACTACAGAGGAAAAGCACATACTAAGCACTTAGAAGGAGCTCTGGTGGTGTAGCGTCTAAGGCACTGCTAACCAGAAGGCTGGCAGTTCAAACCCATCAGCCACTCCTCAGAAGGAAGGTTGGGCAATCTACTTCTATAGTGATACCCCCTCCGAAACCCAAGGAAGGGTCACTATGACTCGGGGCTGACTCAACGGCATATAACAACAACAACAACAAGCACTTGGAAAAAGGTTAGTGTTTCTGTTGCTCTGGTTTCTCTGCTGTTTACTAAAATCCTTTACCATACAGTCAATTCTAACTCAGAGTGACTCTATAGGACAGAGCAGAAGTGCCCTATAGGGTTTCAGGGCTATAATCTTTACTGAAGAAATCAACTATGTTTCTGCCACCACCTGTAGAGCAGCTGGTGGGGTCCACCTTTGGATTAGTAGCCAACTGATTAACCACACACCACCACAGCCCCTTAGAACTATTGAATTTTATTATGAATATATTTTGGGGAATGCAGCAATAAATTATTGTCTAATGAAAGTGTTAACTAGTAATAGTGAACATGTACAATATAAATGATTATTTAAGCAAAAGTTATAGAACTTCATTTATTCATTCAAGTCATTATTCATTTACTCATCTGGAAGTAGATATTTAAGCATATTTAGCAGATAACTGAAGTTATCTCTTAATTATGTGTAATATCTTTTTGTCATTTGATGTGAAAAAATTCCTTATAAAATATACTCTTCCAAATTTTCTTGATGACAAAGGCAACATTATGAGTTATAGTGACCACTTTGAGAAAAGGGAGCTCTGATAGCGCAGTGCCTAAGGCACCTGACTGCTAACCAGAAGGCTGGCGGTTCAAACCCACCAGCCACTCCTCTGAAGGAAGGTTGGACAATCTACTTCTGTAGTGATACTGCCTCAGAAACCCAAGGAGGGGTCTCTATGAGTCGAATCTGACTAGATGGCACATAACAACAACAATACTTTGAGAAGATATAGTGATACTATAAATGACTAGCAATGATTAAGAATTTAAATCTTTTTTTGTCTGATCTCAGGATTCTTCTTTGTTATCTCCCATCTTTGTTATCCACCTATCATCAAATACTCTTTGGTCTGTTAGCCTCCAAAATTCAACCAAATTCAACTCCAAAGCTCAAAACACACATCCCATCACACACAAACACACTCATTCACTTTTTTAAGTGGCATCCACCAGCTACAGATTAGAAAATTATAACCACAACTCGTTTGGATATTTAGTAAAATATGAGTCAATGTGAATTGAGAAACTTGGATAGAAAGACAACTTTTAGGAAACTACACAAGCTTAGTGGAGAAAGTTAGGAGACTTATTTGCGTTCTCAAGAGACATTTTTCTTACCCATACGGTCATAGCTGTGTTCCAGATACATCTGAAAGCAAGTACATCTGAAAAAAATGAACCCTGGATAAGTGACTTACAACTATACACTGGTTTTGGTTTTAATGTAAAAATTCCTTGTCTGAAAAAGTTCCTGAACGCAAATTTTTTTCCCCTGTTATATTTGTACAAAAAAAAAAAAAAAGCTAAATAGCATTGCAAACCGTTTTATGCATCAACCTATAAACATGTTTCGCAAAGTCTCTTTTTGGAGGAAAGCAACTGGCAAACATTCACAGCATGTGGAGGTCATCCAGACAGTTTGGGAATTTATGCGATTCTTCACAATAGGTCAGTTGACTGTGTCAACATAGAATAGAACAAAAGATAAATCTTTAACATTCTGTCTATAAAGCACACATAGATTATAAAATATTCTGCTGAGCTTTTAGGTTTTATCTGCTGCTTAGAAAATCCCTTGACCTTGGAATTTGGCAGTCACTATGAATAAGTTTGCTTAATGTCTATACTGAGTCATGGAAACTGAACCTGTGTGAGTGAAACAGGTCAGTGTCTTAAACTTTCTTAGACACATTCCATATACCTTGAATAATATAGACCAAATTGTTTTTAAACACCAATCCAATCAAGACATTCCCCTTCTTAAAATCTTATAAAAATGAAACCTGTTAGAGAAGTTCATTCATTTTCTGGTGACAGACTACCATCCAAGTTGGTCTGTCTCTATCTCACTGCAATCCCCTGCCTCTTCTCCCCTTACACACATCAAACACACATCCTACTATAAGGTTCTGTCAAAGTTCTTAGAATTCTCAGAACACACTGATGACTTCATGCCTCAGTGCCTTTAAACATGCAGTTTCCTCTTCTTAGGATTCCATTTCTTTGTCAACCTCCTTTTTTTAATCCTGATATACTTGACTTCTGTGTCCCCAGCCTCTTCTATTTTTGTGTAACTATCTTCTATTTGTCTTTTGAGTCATATCTGGGATGTTATATTCTATAAGAAGGCTTTCTAACTCATCCCTAATCCTGAATTGAGTTACCAATCCTCTTACATTCCCCACAATATCTTGTGCTTACCTTCATTGTAACACTTAGAATACAACTTACTGCTACTTGTTGGTTCCTTTCTCTAATAAACTGTGAGTAGCTTGTAGTCAAGGATCACAATTTAGTTATTTTTATGTCCTATATACAGTGTATATTATATAGCAGTTGTTCAATATATATCTGTTTATTGAATGAATGAAAGAAGAAAAAAAAGGATGCCTGTTAAGTACAGGTAAAGATGTCTTTCATTTCTTTCATGTAATTATTCCTAACATAACCACATTTTCTGAAACAAATTAGAATCTTTAAAACTGTCTAGATTCTCTTTTTTTAAAAAATAGGCATTATATTGAACAAAATATATTCCAATGTATTTAAAGTATGTTTCAAAGATAGCGTTCCCTTGTTTTTAGAGTGGGCTCAACCAAACCAAACTCACTGCCGTGGAGTCGGATCCGACTCATAACAACCTCTCCTTGGGTTTCCCAGGCAGTGTCACTACTGAAGTAGATTGCCCATCCTTCCTTCTGAGGAGTGGCTGGTGGGTTTGAACCACCAGCCTTCTAGTTAGCAGTCAAATGCCTTAGGCACTACACCACCAAATTTACATATTTATGATTCTGAGAAAACAAATTATATCTACAGAAGGAACAATAACCAAAATGCGATCTGAAGAATTCAAAATATATAATGTTAACCTCATAGCCAAATCTGTCAAATAAAGTAGTAATTTAAGTTATAAGTATATATGCTTTCATCTTTCTATTTTTTTCTACAAAAATAAAGTGATCTTTCAATGATAAAAGGTAAAATTTTATTGATTGGAAGTCAATAAAACAAAAGAAATTTAGGTGATCATGCACACTAAAGATATTGAGAGTTTATTGAACTATTTTAGCAGTTATGAAAGAAACAAGGGTGAGTTTACAAAGATATTTTTACAATTTCAATTTTCAAAACATGATACATTTTTTGAACTACAGACACATGACTAATACCTAAATAAATTCTGAACTAGATTTTAAAATAATCATTTCTGAGCATTTGGCAGGAAGCTATGACTATTAAGAGTCAGCAGAGGGAAAACAAATAGATTAAAGTAAATTTCATTTTGTACGGAGTGACTATCCAGGCAGAGAAGGAAAATATCTGCAGATTTAATACTTCATGATTCTTGCAATACATTTGGCACTTCTCATGATATCTTAGTGATCAAAAGACATAGATGTGTTGGTGAAACCCCTGATACTATGGCCTGGAGTTGGACTCACTTCTGTGGATTCGCTCTTAGCCAAACAATAGAAAGGCCTACAAGCAGAACCTCTATGCCTGGGAGATGCACCCCTTACAACAGTCAATTAAGCTGGACAGATAGGAATGCATAGGTTAGACAGACACAGGGAAGAGATAGTAACAGGAAGGAGATGGGAGGAGAGCTGTTTACTGTTTGATTGTAATCAGTGCCATGAAACAAAATGTGTATGAACTGTTGAGTGTAAAATGAATCTGCTTTCTAAATCTGCATCCAAATCACAATTTATATATATATATATATATATATATATATATGTAGGGAGCTCTGGTAGCATAGTGGCTAAGACACTTGCCTGCTAACCAGACGGCTGGCAGTTCAAACCCACCAGCCACTCCTCGGAAGGAAGGTTGGGCAATCCTACTTCCGTAGTGATACTGCCTCGGAAACCCAAGGAGGGGTCGCTATGAGTCGCGGCTGACTCGACGGCACATAACAACAACAACAACAACATATAGGTATGTATGTATGTATATGACATAGATGTGGTCTGAGAGAACATTTAATAAATTGCCAGCAAGATCACACAAAGAGCCCTTGCTTACAGTTCTTTTTCACTGTGGAGATTAATGTTTTCCAAGACTCTGACTCAATCTTGCCCTGCTAAATATCTTGAATAATGGGATGAGAGTGTACATTATATTGGCCTTTTGACACAAATTTTAGCATTAAATTATTAGTAATGATTAGAAAAAACCTATGAACATTTGGAAGTAGAGACACTTAGAGATTTTAGTGTACTGTGAGTCTCACATGAATAAATAGTTTAAGGAACTCCCAGAATAGCTCATGAAAACTTCTTTTTCAATAATAACACAGAACCGAAGTCAAGTCCTTCTTAGTGTGTTATTAGGTGTCCTTGAGTTGACTCTGGCTCATAGCAACTGCAGGTGACCAAGTAGAACAGTCCCATAGTATTTCCTAGGTTGCAGTCTTTATGGGGAGCAGCCGAGTAGAACAGTCCCCATAGTATTTCCTAGGTTGCAGTCTTTATGGGGAGCAGATTGCCAGGTCTTTTCTCCCGCAGAGCTGCAGGGAGAATTCAAACCACCAATCTTTCAGTTAGCAGTTGAGCACTTAAACATTGTGCCACCAGAGCACTTGTCAAGTCCTTTACACTTCAAAAAAAGAAAGGAAACATTGCATCTTATCCGAGGGTAGAAGTCAGGAGGAGGAACAGATTCAAGTTTAAAGACATTAAAAAATGAGTTCTCATATCTAGAAGCAGAATGATTACTGTCTTCTCATATATAGTGGCTTGGTAACATAGAGGGTCAGCACAAAAGTGGAGGACTCTCAGTGAAGTGGATTGACAGAGTGGGTGCACGATGAGCTCAAGCAAAGCAGTGATTGGGAAGATGGTGTAGGACAGGGCAGTGTTCCATTCTCTTTTGCAGAGTCTCTGAGTAAGAATCAATTCAGTGGCACCTAACAATAACAACATCATACATAAAAACTGTCACAAGAAAGGAAGATTGTAATTATTCTGTTACACCCCTATTAGGCTGAAGTGAATGCAGTGTGTGAAGCTCACAAAACGCATATGCAGTGACTATACAGAATATACAGTGTGTGAGTGTGTGTGTTTATTTAGAGAAGCACTTTCCAGCAATCACGGCTGTTCAAAATTAAAATAGAATTTCTTGGAAATCAGAGAATTCTTGGTTAGATCACATTTTCAAGTAAAATGTGACAGGCAGAAAAAAAAAAAAACTACAGTGAATAATTATGTGTCAGGTATATCGTATAAGAAATTTAAATATTTTATAGAATGGAAAACAGAACACTTGAATGAGACCTCTAAGAGCTCTCTCTACCCTATTATGATCATGATTCTATATAAATAACACAAGTAGGCATACTATTATAAGCAGTAACAGTAATAGAGGTAGTAATCATAGCTTCTTTAAAACTGAATATTTTCTATATTTCCAAGTTCATTTGCATTTTATAGTCCTCATAACTAATATATGAAGTAAATAACATTGTTATCTATACAATAACATTGTTATTCATACAAGAGGAAGTTGAAGCATAGAGAAGATTTCTAAATTCCCTAGATCATATTGATAGAGTGAATTAGGACTCAGCTATAGATAGATAGATAGATAGATATACCACTCATCTGTCAGTTTCTCATACTGTGATGGCTTCAGTGTTGCTGTGAGGCTGGAGGCTATACCACTGGTATTTTAAATCCCAGCACGGTCACCCATGGTGGACAGGTTTCACCAGAACTTCCAGACTAAGAAAGACTTAGAAGAAGGAAAGGACCATCCATTTCTCAAAGAATTGGCCAGTGAATACCTTATGAATAGCAGTGAAACACTGTCTAGTATAGTACTGGAAAACTTTATGAATAGCCCTGAAACTTGGTTCAATACAGTGCCAGAAGGTGAGCCCCTCAGGTAGGAAGGCACTCAAAATATGACTGGGGAAGTGCTGCCTCCTCAAAGTAAAGTCGACTCTAATGATGTGGCTGGAGTAGAACTTTTGGGACCTCCATTTACTGATGTGGCAAGACTCAAAATTGGGAAGAAGCAGCTGCAAACATCTATTAATAACTGGACCATGGAATGTAGGAAGTATGACTCTAGGAAAATGGAAGTTGACAAGCATGAAATGGAATGCAAAAATATCAATATCTTGAGCATTAGTGAGCTGAAATGGACTGGTTTTGACCATTTTGAATCATACAATCATATGATCTACTGTGCTGAGAATGAGAAATGAAGAGGAATTGTGTGGCATTTATCATCACAAAGAATGTTTCAAAATCTGTCCTGAAGTACAGTGCTGTCAGTGAAAGGATAATATCCAGAGGCCTACAAGGAAAACGAGTTAACACAACTATTTTTCAAATTTACGCACAACCACCAAAACCAAGATGAGGAAATTGAAGACTTTTACCAACACCTGCAGTCAGATATTGACCAAACGTGCAATCAAGGTATGTGGTGATAGGAATGCAAATGTTAGAAACAAATAAAAATCACCAGTAGTTGGAAAATATGGTGTTGGTGATAGAAATGATGCTGGAGATCTTATGATGGAATTTTGCAAGACCAATGACTTATTCATTGGAAATACCTTTTTTTCAACAACATAAATGGTGGCTATCCACATGGACTTCACCAGATGGAATGCACAGGAATCATATTGACTACATAGTTCCTAAGGCATTTGACTGCTAACCAGAAGGTTGACAGTTCAAACCCACCAGCCACTCCTCAGAAGGAAGGTTGGACAATCTACTTCCACAGTGATACCACTTTGGCAACCCAAGGAGGGTTCTATGAGTCCGATCTGACTCAACAGCAGTGTGTTACATCTGTGCTGAGACGATGTAGAAGCTCAATATCTATAGCCAAAACAAGTCCAGAAGCTGACTGTGGAACAGACCATCAACTGCTCATATGCAAGTTCAAGTTGAAGAAGAAAACAATTAAAACAAGCCCAAGAGAGCAAAAATATGACTGTGAATATATCCCATCTGATTTTAGAGACCAACTGAAGAATAGATTTGATGCATTGAACACCAATGACCATAAACCAGATGATTTGTGGTATGACAGCAAGAACATCATCCATGAAGAAAGCAAAAGTCATTAATAAGACAGGCAAGGAAGAAAAGACCAAAATGGATGTCAGAAGAGACTCTGAAATATGTTCTTGGATGGACAGTAGTTACAGCAAATGGAAGAAATGACAGGATAAAGGAGTTGAACAGAAGATTTTAAAAAGCAGCTCAAGAAGACAAAGTCAATTATTATAATGAATTGTGCAAAGACCTGGAGTCAGAAAACCAAAAGGGAAGAACACACTCAGCATTTCTCAAGCTGAAAGAATTGAAGAAAAAATTCAAGCCTCAAGTTGCCATACTGAACGTTTCTATGAGCAAAATATTGAATGATGCAGGAAACATCAGAAGAAGAGGGAAAGAATACAGAGTCACTGTACCAAAAAAAAATTGGCCAATGTTCATCCATTTCAGGAGGTGGCATACAATCAAGAACCATTGGTACTGAAGGAAAAAGCCAAAACTGCACTGAACAAAGATCAAGGCTCCAGGAATTGACGTGATACCAACTGAGATGATTCAACAAACAAATGCTGCACTTGAGGTAATTATTCATCTATTCCAAGAAATTTGGAAGACAGCTACCTAGCCAACTAACTGGATGAGGTCCATATTTTTACCCATTCCAAAGAAAGATGATCCCACAGAATGTGGAAACAATTGAATAATATCATTAACATGACATGCAAGTAAAATTTTGCTGAAGAGCGTTCCAAAATGGTTGTAGCAATATATTGGCAGGGAACTTCCAGAAATACGAGCTGGATTCAGAAGAGGATGTGGAATGAAGGATATCACTACTGATGTCAGATAGATCTTGGCTGAAAGCAAAGAATATCAGAAAGACATTTACTTGTGCTTTATTGACTATGCAAAAGCTTCCAATCGTGTGGATCATAAAAAATTATGAATAACATTGAGAAAAATGTGAATTTCAGAATACTTAATTGTGTTCATGAGAAAACTGTACATAGACCAGGAGGCTGTCATTCAAACAGAACAAGGAGATACTGCATGGTTTAAAATCAAGAAAGGATTGAGTTAGGGTGTGTCTTTCATCATACTTATTCAATCTGTATGCTGTGTGAATAATCTGAGAAACTGGACTGTATGAAGAATGTAGCATCAGTATTGGAGGAAGACTCATTAATAACCTACGATAAGCAGATGACACCACTTTGCTTGCTGAAAGGGAGGATGACTTGAAGAACTTACTGATGAAGATTAAAGACTACAGTCAGCAGGATGGATTAGACCTCAACATAAAGAAAATGAAAATCCTTACAACTGGACCAATGAGCAGCATCATGATAAATGGAGAGAAGATTGAAGTTGTCAAACATTTTTAATTACTTGGTTCCACAATCAACACCCATGGAAGCAGCAGTCAGGAAATCAGTTAACATATTGCATGGGGCAAATCTACTGCAAAAGACCTCTTTAAAGTGCTTAAGAGCAAAGATGGCTCTTTGTAGACTAAGGTACACCTATCCCAAACCATGGTATTTTTGATCGCTTCATATGCATGTAGAAGCTGGGCAGTTAATAAGCAAAACCTACAAATTGATGCATCTGAACTGTGATGTTGGTGGTGAATACTGACAACACCACAGACTGTTAGAAGAATGAACAAATCTGTCCTGGAACAAGTGCAGGTAGAATGTTCCTTAGAAGCAAGAATGGCCAGACTTTGTCTCAAGTAGTTTTGTTATGTTGTGAGAAGGGACCAGTTCCTGGAGAAGGACATCACGCTTGGTAAAGTAGAGGTCACTGAAAAGCGGACAACACTCAACGAGGTAAACTGACAGAGTGGCTGGCTGCCACAATGGGTCAAGCATAGCAAAGATTATGAGGCTGATGCAGGACTGGGCTGTTTCATTCAGTTGTACACAAGGTTGCTCTGATTGGGAGCTGACTCAACAACACCAAACAACAACAACTTTCAAGCTTATATAACTAATCTTGGCTCTGCTAGACTTATAAGGGAACAGGGGAAATAATGGTTGTAATATACGAAGCAAGTTACTTGAGTAAGCTGAGCTCCTTAGAAGATCCGTTAATTAGCCTTGATAACCTTATGAAAAAACAATTAATGAATTCTTACTGGAGTATACTAATGGGACCAATTTAATTTTCCTTCTTAGGCAATTAACCTCTATTTCAATTCGTCTAAAATTTCCTTCTAAAGCAATTAACCTATATTATAATTTGTACAATTGAAGAGTCTGTGTAACTTCACCACCCAACTCCCACTTCTCCAATAAGGAAGCTACTATATTATTAGAGTAATCATCACATTTTATCCAGAAAATAATTGAAATGTGTTATTATTCTATGAATGCAAACAATATTATTGAGAAATCAATTTGTGTTCCTTAATTCACAAAGCAAATGTCTTGCATGCTTAGGAATAATATCCATGATTGCTTATGTACTCAACAAGATCTTGTGAAATGACTATTGTATGTGAAAGATGTGAATAACAAAGATACCATAGAACAAATCATCTGTTCTCAACAAACTAGAGAAGCACACCCAAGACAAAGCAAGAGAATATAAATTACACATTTAGGTGGCAAGCACTTTGGGATTTATTAACTCAAAGTAGGAGAATTAGGAAAGACTTCTTGGAGAGGATGATTTTGATTCATACCTGAAGAAGGAGGAAATGGATATGGGTAGAAGAAAAAGAAAGTTTTTTAGGCCAAGAAAATTAAATGCAAACATTTTAAAAAGTTGAAGAAAGATGGGACAAAAACGAGATCAAGAACTTTGCTTCATGTTGAAAAGGGGCAAAGTTTTCTGATCGCCTGAATTTTATTTCCATTTCGTAAAACTTCACTCCCATTCATCATTTATAAAATAAATATTATATTAGATTATCTATGCTCTAAGTCACTCATGGTTGAAAAGCTTTTGGTGATACTTTTATATATTATTTAAAGAAGAATACTTATTAACAATAAAATTGGCAAAAATGGAAGTTAAATACAGGCAGGCCCCAGGTTGTGAATGAAATCCGTTCCTAACTGTGTCTTTAAGAATTTGTTTGTCTGTCGGAACAGGTGCATATGGTTCTTATTTAGCCTTACTTCAGTGCAGGAAAAGGCTCAAATGTTTTCAGGGATTTAAAAGTTGCACATGCAGCAAGTAAATAGGGGTTGGTCCAATTGTTTCAAAGGGAGAGCACATTTTTGTAACATTAAAGCAGTGCTTCAAAGATGGCAGCACACAGCTCAAAGACAGCAGCTGACCAGACTGCTCTGAAAGTGTACGGCTTTCCACAGTCCTGCCAATAATCCAATCTCACCTATCAGCCTCCTGAGGGGGTTCACTGAGCCCCTCCTTAGTCTCCTATTCCACAATTTTGACCTGTAGTTTTTCCCATTCCATTTCCAAAATTTCAGTCAGTTCTTGTTTTACTTTGTCAGCCATGAGAGAACTGGTTCAAAGCCTTGCATTAAAGGGCACATGGGAGTTGTCCATAATTGGACATTTATAACCTCGGTACTGCCTGTATCATTTATTAATATATATCTTTTTTCTTTTTTTTTTATGTTGAGGCAAAATGAATTTAGGTAACTCTAAGGACCAGACTCTAAGATAAGTTAATTAATATGCAAAAAATTTTGGCAGTAACTATAAGATGTGCAAAATGTGTCACACACACACTCTCCTCAACAAAACCACAATCTTATTTAAAATTAAGAAGTTCGAATCTCTTTACTCTAGTGTGATTCCCTTCAGTGTACTCCTGGAAGACTGGAAACTCCCTTTAAATCATAGTCTGGAAGCTCAGTTCACCCTGACAATAATCGGCCTGTGAGATTTTCATTTTTATGTCTGATCAGACTGGTTTCAAGTGGCTGCTTTCCAGAAATGCCTTGCCAGGACAGGACTGCTTCACACTCAAGTCAGGACACAGAACAACCAGACCCAAAGTAGCTCTGGAGAAATGAATGTGTAGCCTCAGTCTCAAAAAAATGAGATTGAGCAGTTTCTTTTAAATTAAGAAGTTACTAGAGAGACAAGATTGTCAAATGCTTTAGAACCCAACTGATAAATGTGAGCCTTTTCATATGCAAATGAAAAAGATTGAATGGTAGGGCACAGGGAGGAAATCTCCCAAAGGAGATAGCCTTGAGGTGAAATGAGCATTTATGGTAGCCCTGGAGGGAAAAGGAAGTCACAAAATGGCAGTCTCTGGAAGTAGAGAGAGGAAGTAGCTCCTCAACCAAGGACCCAGCCCTGCCTTTCTCCTAGAGATGATAAAACCTCACCAGTTCTCTCTTTGTGCTTTTCTATTCCATTTTTGAATACCTTTTTGTTTCTAGAAGATGCCAGGGAATTTGCACATACCCATCTCTGAGCCTGAAATATGTACACCTTCCTCCCCTCCCTCGATCAGTCATCAATCTCATACATTTCAGCTTAGATCCCACTCTCACCAGAGAGCTCTGCTGGTTCCACCTCCCACCTGCAAAACCTAGGTTTGATGCCCCCCCATAGCATTCCATTCATCCTCTCTCGAACCACCTTACATGATCATCTACGTAACTCTCTATATCTCCCAACAGACTAAGACCAATAACAGTAAGGACAGTGTCCATTTTGTTCATTTTTATACTTTCACTGGTGAATATAGCACCAAGAATATGGAATTCATTTAGTAAATATTAAGTAAATGAATGATTTACTTTATTCCAGAAATCTCCTGTGGGTGGCTCTGTGACACATGATAAAAGTTACAGTGATAACTAAAACTCACTTTACTTCCGTTTGTGCCAGGCACTGTGTAATGTACATTAAATGTACTATCTGGTTGACTCTCATTACAATAAGTAAGGTATTATTATTGTCTCCACATTATAGATGAGAAAACTGAAATTGAGAGTGTTAGAAAACTTCCCAATATCAGATAGCCAATCAATTCTGAAACTGGTGTTTTGGTGAGATATGTAGGATTTTAGAGACTGAATTCAATTTTAATTTAATACTAAATTCAATTTTAATTTAATACTAACTGTCTCCTGTAATCACACAACACTTTTAGGATACACTGACAAAATCAATAAATTATTAATTGTTTACTAAGCTTGAATACAGGAGCTCTGGTAGCATAGTGCCTAAGGCACTTGACTGCTAACCAGAAGGCTGGCAGTTCAAACCCACCAGCCACTCCTCTGAAGGAAGGTTGGGCAATCTACTTTCATAGTGATACTGTCCTGGCAAACCAAGGAGGGGTTGCTATGAGTCGGGGCCAACTCAATGGCACATAACAACAACAACAAGAAGCTTGAATACATATGCATGTTTCTGTACTTCCATAACAATAACTGCTCTTCTTTCATTGGTTATTTGGATTAGCTATTATATACACAGCTAGAAGTTGTTCTCATAAACCTGGCCACTAGCTCTTCAAGATAAAAGCAAACAGTTTACAATGAAAGACAAAATAAAGAATAAACTCTTATTCATTGGATTTTGATCAAGAATTACACATTAAATTTACTGAATCTTTTTACTAGTGAAGGGAAGACACCAAGTGTTCTACAGCTGCCTGACTATGTGTGTGTGTGTGTGTGTGTGTGTGTGAGTGGAAAGGGTGGATCACAGTAGTTCAATTACAGCAACTCTTGAGGTAAACAGTAAACAGAACAGCTATAATCCACATGCAGCCATTCACACCGATGTTAACTGGGCCCTAATGGAGCTGGACTAGGTTGCAGCAGGAGACCCTCTGTCCCAGCTCAAGGCTGATTCATTCAAGATTGTGCTCTAAGGGGAAATGCAGTTTAATGGCTCATTTGCCACCTGTTGCCAGACAGGATAAGTGATAGTGAGAGCCTTATAGACTCTTATTACTAACTCTCTTTACTAGAAAGTATTGGGAACAGAACTTTTTGTTGTCTTTACAATTGGATCCTTCTGCTCATACTTACTGAAACATAACAGCAGAGCTTGGATATCAGTCTTTCCAAGAAACAGAATCTTTTGTACTAGATGAAATAGGTAGAAGACTGAAGGGGAAGCAATCCAGGGGAAAAGAAAAAAAAAATCTCAGAAGGCAAATTCCCTTATTCCAATCCCATGATTGCAATTACGTTGTTTTTGTTGTTTTTAAGTGCTATCGAGCTGGTTCCTACTCACAGAGACCTCACAATGGAATGAAACACTGCTTGATGGGGCACCATCGTCACAGTCATGGCTATAATGTATCCATTGTTATAGAAACTATGCCAATCCATCTCATTGATAGTCGTCTTCTTTAGTTTTGGCCCTCTACTTTACTAAGGCTGGTATCCTTCTCTAGAGCCTGGTCCCTCCTGATAAGATGTTCAATGTATGTGAGACTCTCACCATCTTAGCTTCTAAGGAGCATTCTAGCTGTATTTCTTCGAAGACAAATTTGTTCATTCTTCCAGCAGTTGATGATATATTCAATATTATTCACCAACACCATCATTCAAAGGCCTCAATTATTACTTATTTATTTTTTTTATTGTGATTTGGGTGAAAGTTTACAGAGCAAATTCACTTTCCATACAGCAGCTCACGTGCACTTTGCCTCATAACATTGACTGCAATTTCCCACAATGCAACAGCTCCCCTCCCACTTTCTCCCCATAGTTACCTATTCCCTGTGTCTTTCTCTCTCATGTACTCCTGTCCATCCTCTAGCTGACTCCCTGTGCATAAACAGCCCTTCTGTTCTCCAATGATTATTCTCTGCAAGGAGTGTATCTACCTAATGTAAATGTTCAGCTGATATGCCTGTCTTTTGTGTGGCTGGAAGTCACAGGTGTGGGTTCAATTCCAGACCTGAAAGGCAGCTGGGGGCCATAATCTCAGGGGTTCCTTCAGGCTCTATCAGACCAGCAAACCTGGTCTTTTCTTTTCTGTCTTTCTTTCTTTCTTTTTTTTTTT
>NW_006921864.1:4001495-4005456 GCF_000298275.1 Orycteropus afer afer | reverse complement strand
TCCAATTTTCCTAGATTCATACTTCGTACATTCCATGTTCCGATGATTAATGGATGTCTGTAGCTGTTTCTCTTCAATTTGAGTGGTGCCATATCAGCAAATGAAGGTCTTGAAAGCTTTCTCTTTTCCATATGAGTAAGGCTGGCTTCCCTTATATAATAAGGGAAAACCTTGTTATACTGTGGTAGTTAAGGTTATATGTCAACTTGTCTGAGCCTGGTTTTGAGGGCCCAGGCAGCTGATAGTAATTATTCCCATGATGAGACTGGTAATCAACTCCATGGTGGAATCTACTGTGAACAGCTGAGTAGCTTCCTTAGGGATGCAGTCTGCTTCCAGTAGATAAGCACTGAGAAAGGTCTCTGCCACTTTTGGCATGCTTGAATCCCGCATGTAGCCAAGTCGTCAATCAGCAGCCTGTCATGCTGTCTGCCAATCTTGGAACTACTAATAGAGTTGCATCAGTGGTCTGCAATGTGGTTTAGTAATATTAGGACTGTGCCTTTTACTTGTCTACCTTGGGTAGCTAGCCAGAAGCTGCCTGGGTAAAGAAAGCCTCCAGCTCCAGTGGGCCAGGAACAAGAAGTAGAGCTCATCAAGCACTGAAACCCAAGGTCAAGGGGCTTTCACCCAGCCCCTAGAACCTGACACATGAACTCAGACTTCTAGCCTCCAAAACCGTAAGACAAGTAAACTCCTATTTTTTAAAGCCACCCATTTGTCATATATGTCTGTTAGAGCTGCACAAACTGATAAAACAAAACTCACTGCCGTCAAGTTAATTTTGACTCATAGCAATGCTTCGTTAGGTTTACTAGGCAGTATCTCTACAGAAATAGTTTGCCTAATCTTCCTTCTGAGGAGTGGCTGGTGGGTTTGAACCTCTAGCCTTCCAGTTAGCAGTCAGATGCCTTAGGTGCATGCACTATGGTGCTCAAAGTGGAATCTACATTTTAAAACTTTAAATAGGTCTTTTGCAGCAGATTTGCCCAATGTAATATGTTGTTTGATTGTTTGACTGCTAATTCCATATACATCAATAGATGATCCAAGTAAAATTATATCCTTGACGAGTTCAATATTTTTCCCATTTATCATGATGTTGCTTATTGGTACACTTGTGAGGATTTTTATTTTCTTTATGTTGAGGTGAAATCCATACTAAAAACGATAGTCTTTGTTCTTCATCAGTAGGTCATCTTCATTTTTAGCAACCAAGCTTGTGTCATCTGCATATCAATGGTTATTAATGAGTCTTCCTTCAACCCTGATGCTGCATTCTTCTTCAGACAGTCCAGTGTCTCATTATATGGTCAGCATACAGACCAAATAATTATGGTCAAAAGATATGACCCTGATATACATATTTTCTGATTTTAAACCACAAAGTATTCCCTTATTTTGTTCAAACAACTGCCTCTTGGTCTATGTACAGGTTCTGCACAAGCACAATTAAGTATTGTGGAATTCCTGTTCTTTGGAATGTTATCAATAATTTGTTAGACAATTTATTAGTCAGTGTATTTGCATAGTCAATAAAGTATCTTTCAGGGAGTTTTTGTTTGTTTGTTTATTTGCTTGCTTTCAACTAAGAATCTTCTGATATCAGCAATAATATCCATCATTCCATGTAATTTTCTGAACCTGCCATGAATTTCCTGTTGATGAACTGCTGCAACAATTTTTAATTATCTTTAGAAAAAAATTATTTGAATGTGTTAGTTTCCACAATCTGTAGGATCACCTTTCTTTAGAATGGACACAAACATTGATCTATTCAAGTCAATTGGCCAGGTTATTGTCTTCCAAACAGCATAGGTGATTGAGCGCTTCCAGCATCGCATCCATTGGATGAAACATCTCAAATGGTATTCCATCAATTCCTGCAGCCTTGTTTTTCACCAGTGACTTTGGTGCAGCTTGAACTTCCTTCCACATTATTGTTTCTTCATCTTAGGCCAACCCCTGAAATGAATGAATGTCAACAATTTTTTTTTTTTTTTTTTTTGGTACAGTGACTCTATGTATTCCTACTAACTTCATTTTATAATCCCTGTGTCATTCAATATTTTGCTCATAGAATCTCTCAATTTTGGAACTCCGGGCTTGAATTTTTTCTTCAGTTCTGTCAGCTTGAGAAATGCCAAATGTGTCATCCCTTTTGATTTTTCTAATTCCAAGTCTTTGCACATTTCATTATAATACTTTACTTTGTCTTCTTGAGCTGGCCTTTGAAACCTTTTGTTACATCTTTTACATCCTCATTTCCTCTTTTCCTTTAGTTATTCTACATTCAAGAATAGGAGCTCTGGTAGCATAGTGGCTAAAGCACTTGACTGCTAACCAGAAGGCTGGTGGTTCAAACCCACCAGCCACTCCTCGGAAGGAAGGTTGGGCAATCCTACTTCCGTAGTGATACTGTCTCGGAAACCCAAGGAGGGGTCGCTATGAGTCGGGGGCCGACTCGACGGCACATAACAACAACACATTCAAGAATAAGTTTCAGAGTCCCATCTACATCCATTTTGGTCTTTTCTTTCTTTCCATCTTTCTCATAACATTTTGCTTTCTTCATGTATGATGTCCTTGATATCATCTCACAGTTCATCTGATATTAGGTAATTAGGGTCAATGCATCAAATCTGTTCTTGAGATGGTCTCTAAATTCAGGTAGGATATACTCAAAATTGTACTTTGGCCCTCGTGAACTTGTATTAATTTTCCTCAGCTTTAATTTGAGCTTGCATATGAGCAATTGATAGTCTGTTCCATAGCTGACCTCTAGCCTTGTTTTGATTGGTGATATTGAAATCCTAAATCTTTTTCCACAGATGTGGTTGAATTGATTTCTGTGTATTCCATTCCGCTAATTAGATATGTATGTTGTTATGCACCAGCAAGTGAGTTCTGCCTTATAGTGAACCTATGTGCAACGAAATGGAACACTGCCTGGCCCTGCACCCACCTCCCAATCATTGCAATATTCGAGCCCATTGTTGTAGTCACTGGGTCAATCCATCTTGTGAGAGTCTCCTCTTTTTCACTAACCATACACATGTACAGTTGCTATTTATGTTGTTGAAAAAGTATTTCTATTGAATAGGTTTTTGTTCTTGCAAAATTCTATTATGTGACCTCTACATCATTTCAGTCACCAAGACCATATTTTCAAAATGCACAGATCCTATATTTCCATCTTTCACATTCCATATTATTAATGCATTTTAATTGCATGATTGATCAATTTCAGATTGCAGATTATAAAAATCTTCATTTCCTTCACTTAGGCATTAGTGTTTGGTGTGGAAATGGGAATAATTTTCATATTAATTGTTATTCCTTTTGTTGTTGTTGTTAGGTGTTATCGAGTCAGATCCAACTCATATCAACCCTATATACAACAGAGTGAAACACTGCCTGGTCCTGCACCATCCTCAAAGGTGTTGCTGTACATGAGGACATCATTACAGCCATATGTCAACCCATATCATTGAGGGTCTTCCCCTTATTGGCTGACCATCTGCTTTACCAAATATGATATCCATCTCTAAGGACTGGTTCCTTCTTGATCTGACCAAAGTACATGAGATGAAGTCTGGACATTCTCTCTTCTGAGGTACATTCCAGAACAGATTTTTCCGTTCTTCTGGCAGTCCACAGTATTTTCAGTATTCTTCACCAACCCACAATTCAAAGCATCAGCTCTTCTTCGGTCTTCCTTATTCACTGTCCAGCTTTCACATGCATATGATGTGATTGAAAATACCATGGCTTGGATTAGGCATACTTTAATCTTCAGTACCTGAATCATTAACAACCTGAGATATGCAGACGATACAACTTTGCTTGCTGAAAGTGAGGATGACTTAAGGCACCTACTGATGAAGGTTGAAGAATACAGTCTGCAGTATGGATTACATCTCAATATAAAGAAAACAAAAATCCTCACAACTGGACCAAT
>NW_006921864.1:3988911-4000912 GCF_000298275.1 Orycteropus afer afer | reverse complement strand
TGTTTCGTTCTGCTGTGCATGGGGTCGCTATGAGTCGGAAACAACTCGACGGCACTTAACAACAACAACAATCTTCAAAGTGACATCTTTGCTTCTTGATACTTTAAAAAAGTTGTTTTGCAGCAGATGTGCCCAGTGAAATATGATGCTTGATTTCTTTTACTTCTGCTTCTATGGGTGTTGATTGTGGGTCCAAGTAAAATGAAATCCCTGACAACTTCAATCTTTTCTCCCTTTATTGGAATGTAGCTTTATTGGTCCAGTTGTGAGGATTTTTGTTTTATTTATATCGAGATGTAATCCGTACTGAAGACTGTATCTTTGATCAGCATTAGTAAGTTCTTCAACTCATATTGACTGTCAGCAAGCAAGGTTGTATCATCTGCATATTGCAAATTGTTAGTGAATCTTCCTCCAATCCTGAAGCCACATCATTCTTCATACAGTCCAGCTTCTTGGATTATTTGTTCAGCATACAGATTGAATAAGTATGATGATAGGATATAACATAGACACACACCTTCCTGATTTTAAACCATGCAACTTCTCCATGTTCTGTTTGAACAACAGTCTCTTGACCTATCTACAGATTCCTCATGAGCACAATAAATGTTTGTCACTTTGTCATACTGTGGTGGCTTACCTGTAGCTGAGAGGCTGGAAGCTATGCCATCCATATGTCAAGTACCAGCATGACCATCTATAGTGGACAGGTTTCTGCATAGGTTCCTAACTAAGACAGACTAGGAAGAAGGATGAAGCTATCCACTTCTGAAAAACTTGCCCAGCAAAAATCTTATGAATAGTAGTGAAACACAGTCTGATATATTACTGGAAACTTTATGAACGTTGTTGTTATTGTTGTTATGTGCCATCGAGTGGTCTTCAACTCATAGTGACTCCTCCTTGAGTTTCCGAGGCAGTATCTCTATGGAAGTAGATTGCCCAATCTTTCTTCTGAGGAATGGCTGATGGGTTTGAACCACCAGTCTTCTGTTTAGCAGTCAAGGGCCTTAGGCACTATACCACCAGAGCTCCAAACTTTATGAATAGACATGAAATATTGTCTGAATAGTACCAGAAGATGAGCCCCTCAGATTGGAAGGCACTCAAAACATGACTGGGGAAGAGCCACCTCCTCAAAGTAGAATCAACTTTAATAATGTGTATGGAGTAAAGCTTTCAGGACCTGCATTTGCTGATGGGGTATAATTCAAAATGGGAAGAAATAACTGCAAATATTCATTAGCAATCAGAATGTGGAATGTGTGAGATTTGAATCTAGGAAAATTGGGAGCTTTCAAAAATAAAATGGAACACATAAACATTCATATCCTAGGAATTAGTGAGCTGAAATGCACTGATATTGTCCATTTCAAATCAGACAATTATATGGGCTACTATGCCAGGAATTACAAATTGAAATGGTGTTTCTTTCATCATCAAAAAGAACATTTCAAGGTCTATCCTGAAGTGCATGCTGTCAGCAATAGTATAATATCCATATGTTTGTAAGGAAGACCAGTTAATACTACTATTATTCAAATTTATGCAAGAAACACCAAAGCCAAAGATGAAGAAATTGAGATTTTTTACCATCTTCTGCAGTCTGAAATTGACCAAACATGCAATCAAGATAATTTTTGGCCAACTATTATTGATAGTTATCAAGTATTGATAATTACTGACAATGGGAATGCAGAAGTTGGAAACAAAGAAGTTTCAGTAGTTGGAAAAAAATGGCCTTGGTGACAGAAAAGCAGCTCTGGTGGCATAGTGCTTAAGGCATTTGACTGCTAACCAGAAGGCTGGCAGTTCAAACCCACCAGCCACTCCTCAGAAGGAAGACTGGGCAATTCATTTCTGTAGAGATACCTCCTCGGAAACCCAAGAAGTAGTCACTATGAATTAGAACCAACTCAACAGCAGTGAGTTTAGTTTTTTGTTTGTTTTGGTGATAGAAATGATCCTGGAGATTAGATGATAGAATTTTATAAGACTGAAAATTAAATAATTGCAAATAACTTTTTTCAAGAGCATAAACAGTCTGGCCCTGACCATGCAGTTAAGTTGTATTGATAATTACTGGTGATTAAAGTGTGAAGTTTGGAAACAGAGAAGAAGCATCAGTAGTTGGAAATTATAGCCTTGGTGATAGAAACGACTACTGAGTCTACATGATGGAATTTTGTTGCACCAACGACTTATGCATTTCTAATATCTTTTGTCAACAACATAAATGGTAAATAAACACATAGACCTCACCAGATGGTATACACAGGAATCAAAGCCACTACATCTGTGCAAAGAGATCATGGAGAAGCTCACTATCATCAGTTCAGACCAAGGCTAGCCTGACTGTGGAACAGACTATTAACTGCTCATATGCAAGTTCAAGTTGAAAGAGAAGAAAATTAAAACAAGTCCATGAGAGCAAAAATATAACCTTGATTATGTCCCTCCAAAACTTAGAGATTTGATGCATTGAATCCAAATGGCCAAAAACCAGACAAGTTGTGGGATGACATCAAGAACATCATATATGAGGAAAGAAACCATGAGGAAAGAAACCAGTCATTAAAAGTCAGGAAAAGAAGAAAAGACCAAAATGGAGGTCAGAAGAGACTCTGAAACTTGTTCTTGAATGGAGAGTAGCTAAAACAAATGGGAGAAAAAAAAATGGTGAAATAAAAGAGCTTAACAAAAGATTTCAAAGAGCCGCTTGAGAAGACAATTATTATAATGAACTGTACAAAATCCTGGAGTTAGAAAACCAAAAAAGAACATATTCAGTATTCCCCAAGCTGAAAGAGCTGAAAAAATAATTCAATCCTTCAGTTGTAATATTGAAGGAATCTATGAGTGAAATATTGAACAATGCAGGAACTATCAAAAGATGGAAGGAGTAAAAGTCACTGTATGAAAAATAATTGGTCCACATTCAACCATTTCAGGAAGTAGCATAGAACCAAGAAGCAACGGCAGTGAAGAAAGAATTCTAAGCTGCACTGAAGGCACTGCTGGAAAACAAGGCTCCAGGTTGAAGGATTATCTGAACTACCTGTTGAGATGTTTTAACAAATGGTTGCAGGCCTTGAGGCATTTGTTTATGCCAAGAAATCTGGAAGACAGCTACCTGGCCAACCAACTGGAAGACATGCATATTCAAACCCATTCCAAAGGAAGGTAATCCAACAGAATGTGGAAATTATTGAACAATATTATTAATATCACATGCAAGTAAAATCTTACTGAAGATAGTTCAAAACTGGTTAGTGCAGTATATTGACTGGTAACTTCCAGAAATGCAAGCTGGATTCAGAAAAGGATGTAGAATGAAGGATATCATTGCTAATGTCAGATGGATGTTGGCTGAAAGTAAAGACTACCAGAGAGATGTTTACCTGTGTTTTACTGACTACTCAAAGGCTTTTGGCTGTTGTGGATCATAACAAATTAGGGATAACATTGTGGTGGTTTTCCTTATAGATATATGGATAGTACCCTATTACTAACAGTGCTGTGCTTCAGGATAGATTTGAAATGTTTTTTTTGATGATGAATGCCACACCATTTCTATTCAATTTGTCAATCTCTGTGTAGTAGTCAACATGTTTGTCCTATTTAAATTGGCCAATACAGTTCATCTCATTAATGCCTACAATATCAATATCATTTTTGTCAATTTCCAATTTTCCCAGATTCATTCTTTGTACATTCCACTTTCTAAATATGAATGGATGTTTGCTGCTATTTCTTCTCTTTTTGAGTCTTGTCACATCAACAAATGAATGTCCTGAAAGCTTTACTCCATCCACATCTTTAAGTTTGACCCTAAAGAGTCAGCTCTTCTTGTAGTATTTTGAGTGCTTTCCAAAGCGAGGAGCTTATGTCCTGGTAGTATAACAGACAAATATTCCACTGCTTGCCATAACGTTTTCACTGGCCAATTTTTTTTCAATAATAAATCTCCATATCCTTTTTCCTAGTCTATCTTAGTTTGGAAGCTCTGCTTCCACTATGCATGACTCTACTGGTTTTTGAAATGCCAGTGGCAGATTCCAGTATCACAGCAAAGGACAAGACACAGTATGAAAAATTGACAGATGAGTTAGAGAGTTGTAGGCACCCAGAATGTTTTTAGCTGCACCATCCAAAACCGGAGGAACTAACTACATGTAGCTCTGGAAAACTTTAACTGTGCATTTCTGCATTGACATGAAATATGGTTGGGCAATCCTACTTCCATAGTGATACTGCCTCAGAAACCCAAGGAGGGGTCGCTATGAGTCGGGTTTGACTTGACGGCACATAACAACAACAACATGAGTGCAAAATACACACTGGTTTCTAAAGACATGTATGAAAAAAAAGTACTTCATAAATAATTTTTATATCAATTGTGCATAGAAAGAATATTTTGGGTTAAATAAAACAGTATTAAAAATAATTTTACATGTTTCTTTTTACTTCTGAAAATGTGGCTACTATAAATTTTAAACTTAAAATGTGGTTGTTATTTTTCTCTCATTTTATGTCTATTGGACAGCACTGGCTTATAGGATGGTCATTTTTATTACATCAGATTTAATCATACTCCAGCATGATCTTTATTTCTCTTTAATATCTATGTGTTTGATGTAGTGAGTCTTTAGATCATTTGCAAATGAATTGCAAATAAAATTGTTTTAGTATTCAAAGAATGAGCTTTTGTATGTTCAAAATGTGACTTAAATTCTTTCTGTATTTCAACATATTTTACTAAATGTAACTGTCTGAAATTTGGTACATTACTTCTGAACTAAGGTTTTCATAACACTCATCCTGAAAAGCTGGAGAAATTTAAAAAACAAATGCCCTAGGATCAATTCTGAATTATGTTGACCCTCTAAATATCAGAGTAAAACTGTGCTCCATTGGGTTATCATGGCTGATTTTTCAGAAGCAGGTAGCCAGGACTTTCTTCTGAGGCGTCTCTTGGTGGACTCAAACTGCCAGTCTTTTGATTATCTGTCAAGTAACTTGTTTTTACCACCCAGGGACTCCGGGAGAAATAATAAAGGCCCTCATCACCAGCAGCTGTTTGTTACCTGTGAAAAAAATTGAACCAAGATGGATATGAAAACAGAGAAATCTAGGAAACTAATTATAGAATCCTTGCTGGTGCCATTATTTTCTCATAATATATCCCTTTATCTGAGAAAGAAAACTCTTTCAACACAAGTCAGCCTGAAAGAGAGGGCTTTATGAATATTTCCACATGACTTATTTGAAAATTTACACATGAACGCATGGCTCGAGATTTTTCAAAATAAAATGGAATTTATTATAGTTTTTAAGATTCTCTTTTAAAAAAATAAAATAAATAAATGTATTGTATCAATCAGGGACCTGTCAGAAACATAATTTGCTCAAAATGGTTCCAATGAAGACATTTAATAAAGGTCAACATTAAGAACAAAACAAGGAACAAACACTAGCAACAGGAAGATGTCAATACCAACCAGATGGGCAAATGGAAGAGGGCTGCGAAACAGTTTTCCACCAGAGTGAAAAAGAGTTTGAGCCGTGGAGGAGGAGGAATCACTCATGGTTATGTTGTTGTTGTTATGTGCCGTTGGCTCCAACTCATAGCAACCCCTCCTTGGGTTGCCCAGGTAGTATCACTACAGAAGTAGATTGCCCAACCCTCCTTCCGAGGAGTGGCTGGTGGGTTTGAACCGCTAGCCTTCTGGTTAGCAGTCAAGTCCTTAGGCACTATGCTACCAGAGCTCCTCATGTTTATATGAGGGAACATTTATGTAGGGAGCGAGTGGAAGTATCTTGATCTCTCTGTTCCCCTGCCCGCACCTGTCTATCACTGGATGAACCCCACTGTAAGCCCACCTTCATGTATAAAAATATAGATTAGACAGAATAGGGAGAGAGAAAAGAGAATAATTAGCATAGTTAGGAATCATTTTTGATCCTGAATGCATTCTTCTGGTGTTTACGGCAGTATGAGTGAGCACAGGGACCAACAGGAAAAATATCTGGCATGGTAAGTCTAACAGAAATGTATTCAATTAAATAAGAGATTCTACATGAGAATGAAGAGCATTAATATGGAATCAGTTGTGTAATAGCCAATGTAAACCCGAAATTTTAATTTAAGAGTCATAATGTTGTGGAGGGACCTTTAAAAATAAATAAATAAATGTTAGTTGTACAGAAATCATAGTGCTTAAGTTTCTCTTTTGACTAATTCATGAAGATAAATTATAATTTATTGTGATGAACATGAATTAAAAGACAATGAGGACTTAATTATACATCTTGAAAATGTGAATTGAATAATTTGGGGAAAAGTGCCAAAAGATTAGAATTTAGCAATTATAAGATGCTATTTTAAATTTTGACACTTGACATCTGTTTTGATCATATTAGTGATTTTTAGTTAATTAAAACTCTGGAGGAAATTTTAAGTCTCTGGTGTAAAAGGAGCACAGATAATTCTTTCAGTGCTTCATCACACACTAATACCCCATATAACCTGATTTTTACAGCAAATACAATTGATTCAAAAACAGAAACATACACTATTTTGCTTAATACTATTTCTGGACATTTCTCAATGAGCTCTAGTGCTACTATCCAAAAGGTCAGTGATTCGAACTCACAAGCAGCTCCATGGAAGAAATATGAGGCAGTCTGCTTCCATAAGGATTGACAGCCTTCTGGCTCAGCTCCACTCTCTTCTATAGGATCACTATGAGTCAGAATCAGGTCCATGGCAGTTGGCTTGTTTTGATTTTGGACATTTCTCAAATTGTAAGAAAACTGACCTTACTGTGAGAATGGACATTCTGTCTCATTCTTATCCCTCTTTGATTTCCTAAATAATATCTATTTAAACTCCAAGACAAAGCTGTCTCCTAAAAAATCCATGCTCCTCTCCAGACAGCTTTCCCACTCCCAGCCCACCCCTACTCTCAGATGAAGATGTGACCAGCACCTTAGAATAATATGTCCCATACAACTATTGAACTAAAAAATATATATATTAGTGAATTGGGTGGTGTTTTGGTTACCTAGTACCACTCTGACAAGAATATACCACAAATGGGACAGCTGAACAAAGAGGAGTTTATTTTCTTACAGTTTGGAGGTTTTAAGTCCAACTTCAAAGTGCCAGGATCTAGTAAGCCCCTCAATCTTGGAGTCCAGCTCTGCCTCCTGCTCCCGGCCCACTGGAGCTAGAGGCTTTTCTTCACTCAGACAGCTGCAGGCTTCTGAGACTGACAAGCCCAAGGTTTACAAGTCAAAAGGCCAGTCCTGACATTACCAAACCATACGACAGACCATTAATTCAAGTCCATTGAAAGTCCCAAGATTGGCAGAACATGGCCCGCTGCTGAACAATGACATGGCTACATGCAGGGTTCAAGTGTGCCATAAACTAGAGACCATCCCCAAAGCTGGTTCTTGTATACAGGAAGCATACCACATACTCAAAGCAGCTACTCAGCTGCTCCGATAGATTCCATCATGGAGTTAATTACTAATCTCACCATGGGGAGTAACTAGCACCAGCTGCCCAGCCACTCAACAAAGCCCAGCCAAGTTGACACACAACCTTAACTACCACAGATGGACCACATGTAGAGTTTCTGCCAGTGTATGGTTGAGATTTTTTTTTGTCAATTATAATTTCTGACCCAGGAATATCAGTGCTGTAATTCTACATCACTGATTAAGGAAAGAAATATGTATATCATTTTTATATAAAGCAGGAAGGTGAGTGAGCTAACATGCTATTCTGAAAGTTCTAACTCTTGTTCTCACTCCATGGAAGGCCAAAAGGATACCTGTTGAGAAGAACAGCATTTTCATCAAGATCTCTTTCAACTGGCCAGACAGTACTCCACTGAGATCCTACTAAACATGTGGAGGTTTCTTTTTAACCTGGGCAATTTCTAGAACATGTATGGGCATCGCTTCATCACCTGTAGGAAACTTCAATGATGGTCTACAGGTTATCTGGTTAAGAGCAGCAACACAGATTGACCTATTGAATGAAGTTATTTAGAATAAGATTTATTGCCATTTATGACCATAGCAAAACAAATGTCTTTAAAGTCATATTTGGGTGTATCTTTTCATCCAATTTTGCTAGACTTTCCTAATTTCAAAACATTCTAACAATATATAATTCTCCCACCTCCCCTCAAAAGTTCGTATTTCTGGGCTAGCCACTTTAAGATGCTTATTCAGCAAGTCTAGAGTGAAGTCTAGTACTCCGTATTTCTAAGAAGTACACCTTTCCCGCTCCCTGGAGAACTCACATGACCAGGTAAGTCTGGGGAAAAACTCTGGTTTAAATTACAAGTGCCAGAATTTGAATTACATTGTTTTAAGAAAAATTCTAATAGACTTACTTTTACTATTTCTTAAATAAAATCAATCAGTTTATTAAATAAAATATGTGATATATTTATTCCAAATACAACAGATTAATTACGTCTAGCAATTTCCATTTTCCAAGTATGATACAGATGCCAATATGTGCTTCCAGTTAGATAAAGTTTTTAGTCTAGTATTTTTTTGTATAAACAAGCATTCTGAGAAAAACAAAATTCCCTTGCATTTCAATGGGAAATCTCTAAGACTTAAATGCATTGAGAGTGGCCACTTTTATTGAACACTTTCTGTCTGTAAAATACTCTTCACACATATTTGTACTTATTCCTCACAGAAGGAGTATATTACAGTGTTTACTTCACAAGTAAGGAAAAGTGAGGCTCAGAAATTTAAAGAACCAATCCAAGATCCCACAAGTTAGATGAGGTCATTACTCTGAGACAGAAAATTCCTAGGTTCAAACAGTCTCCCAATGAAAAATACCATAACAAAGTAATTTACATGTAAAATCAAACAATAAGAAAATTTTCATGTATGCTTTTTTCTGGCCATTGATTTTTATTATATAATCATAGTGAATTTGTAGTTTAAAATAACAGCTAACTAGCTCTGGTTGCATAGTGCCTAAGGCCTTTGACTGCTAACCAGAAGGCTGGCAGTTCAAACCCACCAGCCACTCTTCGGAAAGAAGCCTGGACAATCTACCTCCATAGAAAAACCGCCTCAGAAACTCAAGGAAGGGTCACTGTGAGTCAGATCTGACTCTACAGCACTGAGTTTTGTTTTGTTTTGTTTTGTTTTTAATTGGTATTGAATAATTTAACACCATCAGTATCCGTTTTTTAAATTTCTGTGCTTTTCAGTTTTCAGCTTGGATTAGTAATACAACTATTCCATCCTCAGCAACGTTAGCAGAGAAATTGTCTTGATAAACTTTTAATTTAGCAAAAAGACTTTCAAAGCTTAGAGTAACTAATAAACTAGACATGTACACATAAACGAAGCATGTGACAAAGTAGAGTCTTTATATGTTGTATTGGTCCTGTTGTTCTGTTCTAACATAAAATACCACAAATGAGTGGTCTTTACAAACAGGAATTTATTATGTTATGGTTTAGAAGGCTAGAAGTCCAAGTTCAAAGTGCTCTAGTTCTCTAGGTGCTGGGTGAAAGCCCTTCGACCTTGGGCTTCCTCTCTGCCTCTTGCTCCTCTTCCACTGGACCTGGAGGCATCTCTTCACTCAGGCAAATGCTGACTGCTGAAGCTTACAAACAGAAGGTCAACAAATAAAATGGCACAGTCCCAAGATTACCAAACAACATAGCAGGCCACTAGTTTAAGTCCAAAGACAGTCCCAAGATCAGCAGAAAACATGGCAGGCTGCTGAATGAAGACTTGACTACATGTTGAGTCCAAGCATGCCAAAAAGCTAGAGACCTTTCTCAGAGCTGCCTCTTTAATACTAGAAGCAGACCACATCCCTAAGGCAGCTACTCAGCTGCTCCAGTAGATTCTACCATTGAGTTGATTACCGGTCTCATCATGGGAAGTAAGTACATCCAGCTGCCTAGCCACTCAAAACCAGGCCCAGTCAAGCTGACATACTTAACCACCACATATACATATATAAATGCAGTTATTTGGTTAAAAAGTGGTTCTCAAAATTTATTAATTTAATTACTCTATTATTCATTTGAAAGATCTTTCTTGATACCACCAAAAATAAAGTATTTTTTTGCATATAAATAACAAGCTACTTCTTCTGTACCGAAAAAAGAAAAAAAATCTATATTAAAATATAAGATCAAAAAGGTCTCCCATACCTGTTGATCCAAAAATGTTTTTAGATAATTTTTAAAAGTACATTTTTCTGACTTGTCAAAATTGATCTAATATGTTATCTGGGAAATTCCAATAACTTACTTATATGTTACATTAAACTAAATAGTCAAATGATTAGGCTGTTTATTATTTTATTTCTTTTTAAAAAAAATAGTGTATATTTAAGAAGTCTGAGGGTATCTGCACAATTAGCAGAATTGTTAAATTAAAGACAATTGTATTTAGTATGTTGTTGTTGTTGTTATTTGCCATCGAGTCGGCCCGACTCATAGCGACCCCTCCTTGGGTTTCCGAGGCAGTTATCACTACGGAAGTAGGATTGCCCGACCTTCCTTCCGAGGAGTGGCTGGTGGGTTTGAACCGCCAGCCTCCTGGTTAGTTGGTTCGGCACTATGCTACCAGAGCTCCTATGTATTTAATATAAGTAAGCTTAAACAATGTTGAAGGAATTTAGAGGTGGAGGTTGAAGATTTTATTACCCTGCAATAATTATTGGGAATAAATCACAGATGTACTGTTAATTGTCCATATCCATTTTTACTATGGCAACAAATGTTTTAAAATGTATCTTTGAGTGAAATAATATTTCACAATATAACTAAAAATTGTATTGCATTCCTTTATGTCTTATACTGAATAAAAATGTTCACTATATACCCCAGTTAGATACATACCAATTGACACAAAGTTGTTATCAGAAGCACTGTTCATATCAGGGAAAAAGGAATCTAAATAGCCCACAGTTCTAATACCTGAAACAATTGTGGCATGATTATTCAATGACATAAAAAAAAAAAATTAAAAACCATGTTTTCAAACAAATTTAATGGTGTAATGAAATGAACCCACTATTGCAAATTACAAAAAGGAACAGTCAAATTAATAATACATAATTTCAAATTAACAAAATAATAATCATATGTGTAGATTGGACAAGAACTAAAGGAAACTTACCAAAACTATTAAGTGACTATTTCTAGATGATAGAATTATGCACTGCTTTTACATTTTTAAAACTTTTTTTCCTGTATTCCACAATTTCTATTATTTTTAAATTCATTTGGGCTAATTGTTCTTGTAAAGAAATGTCTTCTACTCACATTGTTATTTTTCTAGCTTTAAAAGCATCCAAGTCTTCAGATTTCCAAATTATTTTGCAACTCCCAATTTATTGTTTTCTTACATTCTTCCCTTCCTTTCCATGTATACCAACTTGTCTATTGAGAATAGACAAGAAAAAGGAACAGGAAGTAAAAACACCCTAGTGCTTTTTGGCTCTACATCAAGCTGGATGTGGGTATTTGGTGTTTTGCTGTCACTGTTATCTTGTGATTATTCTTAGCCATATGCATGGAGGTTATTTTCTGTGGACACCTCAAATTATACAGGATCAAAACTGTGAGTATTAGCACAATTAGCAAGATTTAATAACCCAGCTTGTTACTACTAAGTAGCCATTAAAAAAAATAAAATAAAATAAGAAGTTGTAACTTTTAATTCAAATCAGCCTTGCCAAAACATAAATTTCATACATTTTTATTCAAAAATGTAGTTATATCTTATTAATTTAATAATAATAATTGTATGCTGTTTCTATGGTGCTATAGTCTTTTGCTATAGTTTTTGGATTTGGATTTTGAAGGTGCTAATACAGAAGGGGGGAGCTCTGGTAGCATAGTGGCTAAGGCACTTGACTGCTAACCAGAAGGCTGGCTGTTCAAACCCACCAGCCACTCCTTGGAAGGAAGGTTGGGCAATC
>NW_006921864.1:3977435-3987901 GCF_000298275.1 Orycteropus afer afer | reverse complement strand
CTTCCATAGTGATACTGCCTCGGAAACCCAAGGAGGGGTCGCTATGAGTCGGGGCCGACTCGACGGCACATAACAACAACAACAACAACAACAGCAAAATTTTTCTGTAAAATTATCTACATCAAATTACATTATTAGTTAAAACATTATTAACAACTAACCAGAAGACTTTTGTGTGTGTGTTTTTCTCTTTTTGTTTTAATTACTTCTTTATTCTCAAAAAGTTACCAGTTTAGGTTCACAAATACTAATTATCATAATATGGTAACTGAAACACAAGAAAATTTGACAAAATTGTTGACTTTTATAAAAACACTGGCAACAATTAAAACAAGAGTGTGTGCTTGTAGCACATGCAGATGAAACCAAATGATTTGATCAGGGTAAATGGGTAATAACGACAATGGCATTTAACTGCTAACCAGAAGGCTGGTGGTTCAAACCCACTAACCACTCCTCTGAAGGAAGACTGGGAAATCCACTTCCTTAGAGATACCACCTTGGAAACCCAAAGAGGGGTCACTATGAGTCAGAACCCAATCTACAGCATTGAGTTTGTTTTTCTGGTAATGGCAACTCTGAATGGCACACAATAAAAGACTCAAATGTAGATTAGTGCGGAGCTTTACCCTTGTAGGTATATTGATACATGTAAGCTGGACTTAAGAATAATACATTTTTCTTGGAAAAAGTGCAGTCAGAATCCTCCTAAGAAGCAAGGTTGGAGAGGTTTTGTCTCATATACTTTAGACATGTTCTAAACAAGGAGTAGTCTCTGGAAAAGATGCCCTGATTGGTAAAATACAGGGTCAACATAAAAGAGGAAGATTCTCAACGAGAAGGATTGACACAGTGGCTGCTACAATAGGTTTAAAGTTAGCAAGGATCATGAGGATGGCACAAGACCAAACAGTGTTTTATTCTGTTGTGTATATTGTCTCTACAAATTAGGACCAACTCAAAGTCACCTAACAGCAACAACCTGGGCTTAAGAAAAAAAATCGTTATAGCAAACTACAAGGATTTTTTTTATAAAAAATAACAAATTTCTACTAAAATATTGAACAAAACTTTTATAAACAGTTATTTTTTGTCACTCCCTCTGACAGTGTGGACCATACCCCTATACTCCCCTAGTGATGCCACTGCTAGGGACTGGTCCTTCTTGATAATATTCCAAAGTCTTGCCATTCTCACTTGCAAGGATTATTCTGGCTGTATTTTTTCCAAGACAAATATATTCATTCTTCTGGAAGTCCAGGGTATTTTCAATATTCTTTGACAAAACCATATTTCAAAGGCATCAATTCTTCAATGGTCTTGCTCATTCCTCATCCAACTTTCCCATGCATATGAGACAATTGAAAATACCATGAGTTGAATCAGTTACAGCTTAATCATCAAAGTAACATCTTTGCCTTTTAATAATTACACTTAATTTTTTATGTGTAAGGAGCTCTGGTGGCATAATACCTAAGGCATTTGACTGCTAACCAGAATGCTGGTGGTTCAAACCCACCAGCCACTCCTCAGAAGGAAGAATGAGCAATCTACTTCCATAGAGAAGAAACCCAAGGAGATGTCACTGAGTCAGTTTCAACTCGACAGCAGTGAGTTTGGTTTTTTGGTTTAATCTCTGCTTTAATGTTGTATATAAAAGACAACTATGTTGTGTTTTCCCATGGTCTCTATTTTGTCCTGAAGTATTTCGAAAGAACATTTATCCATTTAGTGCATCATGAGGTGGCCGTTCATAAGTCTCACATTTGTCCCTTCGCCAGCAGGCCCTCCAAGACAAGACCAACCTTAACTTTGGATGGTCCTCTAATCAGTGTCTGTCAAAGTCCAGAAGAGTAGTTGCATCTCAATTCTCCTCCAGCATTGGAACTTTATAGATAGAAATTTTTATATAAAACCTATCACATCAAAAAGAAAAACAGATTCTTATGAAGAAATACTAAAAACCAAAATTAATGAAACTTCCTGGAAAAATTATAACAGTTAATTTTAAATTTTACTTAAATAAATAAATGTTAGCTTGATAAAAATGAAAGAGCAAACTCAGAAAGTAAACGTGGACTCATAGATATACTGCTGGGAAACAATGCAAAATTGTTGTCTTAGTTTCCTAGGGCTACCAAACAAAATATCACAAAGTGTTTGGCTTTAAAGAACATAAATATCTTTGTCTGCTAACCAGAAGGCTGGCAGTTCAAACCCACCAGCCACTCCTCGGAAGGAAGGTTGGGCAATCCTACTTCTGTAGTGATACTGCCTCAAAAACCCAAAGAGGGGTCACTATGAGTCGGGGCCAACTCAATGGCATGTAATGACAACAACAACCACCATTCTGGAGGCTAAAAGTCTAAATGACGGTCTCAATCATATTGGTTCCTTCTTTTGAACTGTTTCATGCCTCAGTCCTAGTTTCTGATGGCTGCCGGCAACCCTTAGAATTCCTTTTCTGCTTGCAGTTGTAACTGCCCCTGTCATCACATAAAATCTATCTTCCTTTTATGTGTTTCTCTGTGTCTTTTCTTTTTTAAGACACAACTCAGAAGGAATTAGACCAAGGACCAATTCTTAGTTGATATTAAAATTTTTCTATAGAGAGCCTACACTTAAATATATAAATATATATGGAAAAAGAAATATTTACATTACATTCACCTGACAAAGAAAATATATTCAAATAGATAAAATATTTCTATAAAGAGTAAAAAAAAAAAAATGAAAAAAGAAAAAGATGTTTACCTGTGCTTTTTTGACTACAGGAGCTCTGCTGGTGTAGTGCCTAAGGCATTTGACTGCTAACCAGAAGGATGGTTGTTCAAATCCACCAGCCACTCCTTGTAAGGAAGATTGGGCAATCTAGTTCCATAGAGATACTGCCTCGGTAACCCAAGGAGGGATCTCTGTGAGTCAGATATGACTCGATGGCAGTGAGGTTTTATTATTATTATTATTATTATTGACTATGTAAAGGGAATTGACAGTGTGGATCATAAGAAATTATGGCTAATATTTTGAAAAAAATGCATCCCAGAAAACTTTATTATAGTCCTGAGGAACCTGTACATAGCCCAAGAAGCAGTCATATAAACAGAACAAGGGGATACTGCATGGTTTAAAATCAAGAAAGATGCGTCAGGGTTGTAGCCTTTCTCCATATTTACTTAATCTGTATGCTGAGCAAATAATCTGAGAAGTTAAACTAAATGAAGAACATGGTATCAGAATTGGAGGAAGATTCACTTACGACCTGATATGCAGATTACACAACCTTGCTTGCTGAAAGTGAAGCACTTAACTGATGTAGATCAATGACACAGCCCTTAATATGGATTATATCTCAACATAAAGTAAACAAAAATCCTCCCAAGTGGACAAGTAAGCAACATTATGATAAACAGAGAAAAGATTGCAGTTGTCAGGAATTTCATTTTATTGGAATCTACAATCAATGTCCATGGTAGCAGCAGTCAAGAAATCAGATGTGGTATTGCACTGGCCAAATCTTCTGCAAAAGACCTCTTTAAAGGTCCCTGATCCAAGCCACAGTATTTTCAAAGCCTCATGTACATGTGAAATCTGGACAATGAATTAGGAAGAACACAGAAGCACTGATTCATTTGAATTTCTGTTGGTGAAGAACACTGAAAATACAATGGACTGAAGAACAAACAAATCTATCCTGGAAGAAGTGCAACCAGAATGCTCTTTGGAAGTGAAAATGGGCAGACTTCATCTCACCTGCTTTGGTTATGCTGTCAAAAAGTATCAGTCCCTGGAGAAGGATATCATGCTTGGTAAATAAGAGGGCTAGTGAAAAAGGGGAAGACTCTTGAGAAAATGGATTGGCACAGTGGCTACAATGATGGGCTCAAGCATAGCCAAGGACTGTGAGGCTGGGGCAGGACTGGGCAGTGTCCCATTCTGTTGTACATAGGGTCTCTTTGAGGCAGAGCTGACTCCACGGAACCTAACATAAACGTAACAAAAAGGTAAACAACCAATGAAAACTGGAGAAAAACTTGAAAAGATATTTCTCAAAAGAAGATAAGTGAATGGCCAATAAGCATTGTTAGGATCAGAAAATGCAAATTTAAATCTCAATTAAAGACCATTCTACATCCATTAGAATATATAAAGTATAAAACATTCACACAAACAAAACATGATCTTACAAGGTAAGGATGTAGTGCAGCTAGAGATTGTAGACGTTGTTTGTGGTGCAAAATGGAGTGCAACGAAGAATTATTTGAAACTTCTTCTAACCTTAAGCCTACATCTACATTATGATTCAGTAATTCCGCTTCTTGGTATTCATGAGAGAAAAATTAAAATTACCTCTACATAAAGACGTTAACAATGATGTTCATGATAGTTTTAATCATAATAGTAAAAAACTGTAAACATCTAAGTGTCTAGTAACAAGAGGAAGAGCAAATCATGGTATATTCGTACAATGTAATACTGCACAGACATGAAATGAAACATCTTCCAGATAGACATACTAACATGGATAAAGCCCACAGATAGTATGATGAGTGAAAGAAGCTGCACACAAAAGAGTACATACAATATGATTCCATTCATATGAACTTCTTGAATTCGCAAAAGCAACCCATGGTAATAAATGTCAGAAAATCTTTGGAACGCTTGAGAGAATATTTTATATTTATTTTGGTTGACAGTTATATTGAATTGAACAATAAAAAACAGTGAATTTTAAAATATGCAAATAATGCCTCAATTGAAAAATTAATTTCAACAATAATCCCCACTCCCCCCCAAAAAACCACTGCTGTCAATCCCAACTCATAGAGACCCTTTAGAACAGAGTAGAACTGCCCCACAGAGTTTCCAAGACTAAATCTTTATGGAAGCGGACTGCCTCATCTTTCTCCTGTGGAGTCTCTAGTGGATTCAAACCACCCCCCTTTTGATTAGCTTTTCACTACGCAGCCAGAGCTCTTCAAAAATAAGAGTAATATTTAAACATAAAAGCAACGTAAACAAAATAAATAATCAAATACTAAAATATTATAAAAATTCACTGAAATATTTGAGGGGGAAAAAAAAAGAAGTGCTAAGCCATGGACTGCCAGAAAAACAATCAAATCTATTTTGAAAGAAGCACAGCCAGAATGCTTCTTAGAAGTGAGAATGGCAAGAGTTTGCTACTCATATTTTCCTCATGTTGTCAGGAAGGACCAATCCCTGGAGAAGGATATCACGCTTAGGAAAGTGAAGGGTCAGAGAAAAAGGGGAAGACCTTCAAAAAGATGAATTGACATAGCAGCTGCAATGATGGGCTCAAGTACAGCAGGGATTGTGAGGAAAGCACAGGACTGGGTGCCATTTCATTCTGTTGTACATAAAGCCATTATAAATTGGAATTGACTCCATGGTACCTAACAACAATAACAACAAGAAGCTTTAGATTGATAAACTTTCTTATGTTTATTATAAATCCTTTGCCATTGAGTCAGTTTGACTCATGGTGACAGTATAGGACAGAGTGGAACTGCCCCATAGGGTTTCTAAGGCAGAAACAAATTGCCACATCGTTTTTCCTATGGAGCAGCTTGTATTTAGTACAAAATTAAGAGAAGGGATCATTACTTTGCATTAACCGATTTAAATGCTTACATTTTAAAGCCAAAAGACTCTTCAACATTCGATAACAAGGAAACTAATTATTCAGAAGTTACACAGAAGGAATCAGATTGTCTTCCAAATTCTGCTCCATATTAAATACAATAAGGAAGAGAAGCAATATCTATAAACCTTTAACAGTAATATAATTTTTATTCCATCCGCAGCCAAGTTATATTTGTTTAAAGCAACACAATGGCATTCTCGGGTTAAAATGAACTTAAGAGTATATACCATTCAGGGGCAAAAAATAACAACAACAAAAAAGAAAATCAAAAAGAATTTTCTCTAGAATTATTTTTCTTCCAAATGGATAACAATAATATGAAGTAAAAATTTTAATAGTCTCTTCCTAAACTGAATTACTGAGGATTAAATTAAGGAGTGCTAGCCCACCAGCCACTTAGCTCTGCGGGAGAAAAGATCTGGCCATCAGCTCTTATAAAAAGTCCAGGCAAGGAAGTCAGATGAAGCCATTGTAATCTATCTAATATGTCTGCTGTAAGTGGGAATCTACTTGATGGCACAAAGTACCAACAGAGGAAATTTATGTTCTATAAGGGTAGATATATTTTAATTATACTGGTTCCTAAATTAATTTAAGAAAAATTAAGTTTCCATATAAACATAGGGAATGCATAAGTAAAATTAATACCTGAATATGCATACATATATGTGTGTAGTGTGTGTGTGTTCTAAGATCTTTAAGTTTAATAAAAATAGTTATCTATCAATAGATAAGAAAAAGGGAGCACTCAGAAGACAAAAATGAAAACACAAAAATAAATAAGACAATGACATTGTTTAATCATTAAAATATTTAAGTTTTTATAAAAAAAAAAATTATTAAGATATGTGGATGTGTTTTATAATACTGATGTTGTTGTCAATGCCATCTAATCAATTTGAACAAACAGCAGCTCTATCTACAACAGAAACACTGCCCACTCCCGCACCATCCTCACAAACCTTGCTATGTGTGAACCCGGTGTTACAGCCATTATGTCCATCTATTTCCCTGAGATTATTCCTGATTTTGCTGATCCTGTGCTTTACCATGCATGATGTCATTCTCCAGGAACTATTCCCTTCTGATAAAATATCTAAACTATGTGAGACCAAGTCTCACCATCCTCTCTTCTAAGGAACATTCTGGCTGTACTTCTTCCAAGACAGGCTTGTTTGTTCTTCTAGAAGCCTGTAGTATGTTCAATATTGTTCACAAACACCGTAATTCAAAGGCATTAATTCTTCTTCCATCGTCCTTGCTCATTGCCCAGCTGTCACATGCATATGAGGATATTGAAAATACCATGGCTTGGCTCAGGCACACATTAATCTTCAAAGAGACATTTTTGCTCTTTAACACTTTAAAGAGGTTTTTTGCAGATTTGCCCAGTGCAATATGTCTTCTGATTTCTGGACTGCTGCTTCCATGGTCATAGATTGTGGATCCAAGTGAAATGAAATTCTTGACAAATTCAATTTTTTCTCTCTTTATCATGATGTTGCTTATCCATCCAGCTGTGAGGATTTTTATTTCCTTTATGTTGAGAAGTCATCCATACTGAAGACATCAATAAATGCTACAAGTCATTTAAAATTTCAGCAAGCAAAGGTACATCATCTGGGTATCACAGATGGTTAATGAGTCTTCCTCTAGTCCTGATGCCATGTTCCTCTTCATATAGCCTACCTTCTTAGATTATTTGCTCAATATGCAGCTTGAATAAATATGGTGAAAGGCTACAACCTTGATGCACACCTTTCTTGATTTTAAACCATGCTGTAACCCCTTATTCTGTTCAAATGACTCTCTTGGGCTATGTACACATGAACACAATTAAATGTTTTGGAATTCCCATTTTTCTCGATGCTTTCTGTAATTTCTTACGTGCACACAGATTCCTTTGCATAGTCAATAAAAAACAAGTAAATATATTTCTGGTATTCTCTGCTTTCAGTCAAGATACATCTGATGTCAGCAATGATATCCCTCATTCTACATCCTCTTTTAAATCAATTTCAATGAATTTCTGGCAGTTCCCTATCAGTATACTGCTGGAACCAGTTTTTAATTATCTTTAGCAAAATTTTACTTACATGTGATATTAATGATATTGCTTGATAATTTCTGCATCCCGTTGGATCACCTGTCTTTGTAATGAACATAAGATGCATCCCTTCCTGTCAGTTGACCAAGTAGCTGTCTTTCAAATTTCCTGGCATAAATGAGTGAGCACCCAGCACTGTTTGTTGACACAGTTTATTGGCCATTCTGTCAATTCTTGGACCCTTGTTTTTCATCTATTCCTTCAGTGCCGATTGGATTTCTTCCTTCAGTACCATCAGGTCTTGATCTATGCTACCTCCTGAAATGGCTGAAAGTTGACCAACCGTTTTTGATAATGACCCTCGTCTTCCTTCTATCTTCTTTTGATGTTTCCTGCATTGTTCAATATTCTCTCCATAGGTTCCTTCAATTTTGCAGCCCAAGGCTTGAATTTTTAATTCAGTTATTTCAGATTGAGAAATGCTGAATATGTTCTTAGCTTCTGACTTTCTAACTCCAGGATTTTGCCCATTTCAAAGTAATACTTTACTTTGTCTTCCCAAACTACCCTTTGAAATCTTCTGTTCAGATCTTTTACTTTTTTTTTTTCTTTTTTTTCATTCACATAACTACTCTCCATTCAAGGGCAAGTTTCAGTCTCTTCTACATCCATTTTGTTCTTCTCTTCCTTTCCTCTTTTTTAATGACCTTTTGTTTTCTTCTTGTATGATGTCCTTGATGTCATCCCACAATTAGTCTGATTTTCAGTCACTGGTATTTAATACATCAAATATATTCTTTGAATTGTCTATAAAGTCAGGTGGGATATACTTGTAGTCATATTTTTGCTCTTGTGGACTTGTTTTAATTTTCTTCAGCTTCAACTTAAACTTATATATGAACAGATGATGACCTGTTCCACAGTTGACCCACAGATGTAAATTTTATTCCTGTGTATTCATTCCATCTGGTGAGGTTCATGTGTATACTTGCTGTTTATGTTTTTGAAGAAAAAGTATTCACAATGAAAAAGTCATTGGTCTTGCAAAACTCTATCATGCTTTCTCTGGCATCATTCTGTCACCAAAACCATATTTCCATTACTGATGCTTCTTTTTTGTATCTACCTTTTGCATTCCAAAGACACCCTAGTGGTACAGTGCCTAAGGCATTTGACTGCTAACAAGAAATTTGGCAGTTCAGACCCACCAGCCACTCCACAGCAGAAAGACTGGGCAATCTACTTCTGCAAAGATTTACCAATGATGGAAGGTCATTGATCTTACAAAAGTCTATCATGTGATCTTAAGTATCATTTCTTAACCAAGGCCATATTTTCCAACTACTGATGCTTTTTATTTGTTTTCACCTTTCACCAGTAATTATCAAAATTATCTTGAGTCCATGGTTGATCAATTTCAAATGGAGAAGTTTGTAATAATCTTCAATCAATGGTTACAGGTTACACATATTGAAAATATACACTTTGAACAAAATATTATTTAAACATGAAAGTAAAACCTTGTAGTGGTGATGGTTACACAACATTGTGAATGTACTTAAGTCTACTAAAGTGTATACTTTAAAAGGTTAAAATGGTAAATTTTGGTATGTTTATTTTACTCAAATAAAGGAATTGCTTAAAGTAAGAGGATAGGCAAACATATATTGGATAACTATGAATAATAAATAGAAACTATCCTATAATATAATATGGGTGTTCTGGTGGTATAGTACCTGAGGCATTTGACTACTAACCAGAAGGCTGGTGGTTCAAGCCCACCAGCCACTCCTTGGAAGGAAGGTTGCACAATCTGCTTCTATAATGATACCGCCTCAGAAACCTGAGGAGGGGTTGCTATGAGTCAGATCTAACTCGATGACAATGAGTTGAGTTTTGAGTATTGTATAATATAAAATAGCAATTATGTAAAATTATATGAAGAAGGACTTCCATTTTATTGATCTATAAAAAAAAGCATGTCTCTCTTCAACAAATAACATAACTATAAAACACAAAAATGAAAGCCTATTAGAAATATATAAGGAAAGTGAAGAAGAAAAAAATGAGTATCGTTGTAAATTTTAACTTGCCAATATAAATTGATAAGAAATTGTTGTAGTTATGACTCATAGCAACATCATGTAACAGAGTACATTGCCCCTTAGAGTTTTCTTGGATATAATCTTTACAGAAGCAAATTGTGAGGTCTTTCTCCTGTGGTACCACTGGGTGAGTTCAAAGCACTGACCTTTCTGTTAGCAGTTGAGTGCTTAACCATTGTGCCACCAGACCCCTTTATGAGAAATGGAGCATACAAAAATGGAGAGAACATGTCTTGTGTTTGTGTGTATACACACACACACACACATATATAAAGGAACTCTGGTGGCGTAGTGGATAAGGCACATGACTGCTAACCAGAAGGTCAGCAGTTCAAACTGACCAGCTGCTCCATGGAAGGAAGACAAAGCAATCTACTTCCATAAAGATTTACAGCCTCAGACACCCAGTGAGGATCACTATGATTTGGAAATGAAGGCAATGACATATGTGTGTGTGTGTGTGTGTGTGTATGTACATCTATCTATCTATCTATCTATCTCCCCGGAAGGAAGATTGGGCAATCTATTTCCATAGTGATACCACCTTGGAAACCCAAGGAGGTGTCGCTATGAGTTGTATCTGACTCCACAACAGTGATTGCATGTTTCTATTTTTATATATATATATATATCTGTATACATATAT
>NW_006921864.1:3946205-3977335 GCF_000298275.1 Orycteropus afer afer | reverse complement strand
AATCTAACACACACATGGACACTGAACAACACCCTCCTTGAGAAAGACTGGGTAAGAGAAGAAATCAAAATTGAAATTCGAAATTCCTTGAATCAAACGAGAATGAAAATACAATATACCAAAACCTTTGGGACACAGCAAAAGCGGTGATCAGAGCCCTATTTATAGCAATCAATGCACACATCAAAAAAGAAGAAAGAGTCAAAATCAACACTTCAAAGCAACATCTCCAACAAGAACAGCAAGAAAAGCCTATAGTCACCAGAAAAAAAAGGAAATAATCAAGATTCAACCATTGTGGAAAGCAGTATGGCGATTCCTTCAAAAGTTGGAAATACAAATACCATATGACCCAGCCATCCCATTACTAGGTATATACCCTTTAATTTTAATATTAATTTTTATGAAGGAAAACAATGGAATGGAAATATTTAGACAAAAAAAAATAACAACACATTTTCTATTTGCATAATGTATTAGTATATGAGTGTTTTTTTTATTTACTCTGTTTTCAAACTAATCACAATGTCTGCACAAGTACCCTGATGCTATGTGAATTGAAACGGTCATTGTTAAAATAGACATAGATCATTTTGAAAAGCAGGAAATTTTTAGGTTCCATTCTAGATTGCATTGCAATAAAAATAAATAAATTTGTAAAAAAAAAAAAAAAAAAAGACTAACTAAAGAACAACCAGATACCTTGGGAGCATGTTTCTAGGTTTGAAAGCTTAGACCTTAGTCTTATGGGATAGCTCAGTCAGTTGACACTACAAGGTTCATGTTCTGCATCCAAGTGATCTAAGTAGTGTCAAGGGTGTTAAAAGTTTTCAAGTCTTCATCTTAGATACCACAATTCATCTCTACTCATCCAGAACAAAAGATAAAGAAGGAAACCAAAGTCTCAGAGAAGAAATCCGTCTAAGGGCTAATGACCTATAAAAGCTATAGCCTCAATTGCCCCAACATCAGAAGAACTAGAAGATGCCCAGATAACATTACAACTGTTCTGGTTAGGGCCAGAGTAGATGCATAATGACAGAATGGGAGGAAAATGAGGAACAGAACTCAAATTCTTAAAAGTCCAGACTTGGCAAGTTAAGACTAGAGGACTCCCTGAAACTATCACCCTAATGTTACTCTTCCAGTCTTGAACAAAAACTATCCAAGGTTACCTTTTAGCTAAATAACAGATTGGCACATGAAATACGGTGCTCAGAAAAACAAAGCTCTAGTAAAAGACTATTTGAACCAAAGGTCAGGATTCACTCTAAAGCAAAGTCGAGACGTAACGGGTGGGCAAAGAAACCAGAGTACTGGGAAGGAAACAACAGAAGATAAAGAGAACCATGACACATTGTGAAAACTGTAACTAATGTCACTGAGCCATTTGCTTAGAAAATTTCAAGTTGTAGCTTAATTTGCTGTATAAACTTTTGTGGAAAACACAATGAAATCTTATTTTGTAGAAGACTGAATAAATATCTATATGAAATCAAATTGATGACAACAACTTGAAAGGTTAAATAAGAAGCTTAGGAGGCAGTAAGTTTAAGTCAATGGTGTGAAATAATTTAGAAAAGGATGGTGAGGAAGGTGGCACAAGTGGAAGAGTGTAATCAATGTCACTGACTTGTACATGTAGAAATTGTTGACACGATGTGTGTCTGTGTATACTTTCATAGAAGTTTAAGTAAATTGTTAAATGCCTCTAAAATATTCAAATGAAGCACAAAGGACTTTTCTTCCTTAATAGTACAAACACAATAAATTATATAATATAAAAAAATAAGTGAAAATATTTCCATAAAGAGGATACACATACAATATTAGTAAAACTAAATCTCTTAGAAATTTTTTATGCCCCTTTATGTATAAGATCAAATAGAAAATCAGGTTAACATCAACAGACTGAGTAGAAAAAATACACATGCACATCCAACTTATGAAATTTAATCAAAGTTATATTCAAAGTAAATGTATTTTCATTACTTTTAGAACAAATGAAATAGACTATTAAGGATCTGTTTAACAGAGAGAAAAATAAGTAAAATCTAGATTAATCAGCAAGAAATAAATAGTGAAGCTGCAAACAAAACTATTTATAGAACAAAATAAGAGAAATTATAAATACAAGACTTTAAAAATGATTAATAAAATTGTTTAAAAAATGAAACAGTGAATATTTCAAATACTATAAAATGTACTTTAAATGAGATTCTAAGGAGAACAATTAATGCTAATATATTTAACAATCTTTAGAAATTGGGCAGTTTTATAAATAAAAACCTATACATAACCAAAACTAATTCAAAATGAAAATATTAATAAAGCAAAAACTTTAAAACTTTCAAAAACATGCTATATGCAAAAACCATTTCCAGAAGCAGATGTTTTTATACATGATTTATTCCAAGTTTTCAAAAGATAGATAATGCCTGCATTTCAAAGAGTACTGAAAATCAAACTGTAAAAAAGGAAACCTGCCAGATTCACCTTACAAAGCAAGAACTATTCTGCAAACAAAAGCTGACAAAGATACAGAAAAGAATTTTATCCAAATCTTCTTGACTTTAAAGGTGCAAAATCATAAAAAGACTGTTAAAAAATGGTCTTTATTGAAAGAATCAAAATATCAATCATAATGAAATCTATTACTGTTATTTATCACATGTTGTTATTGTTAAGTGCCCTTGAGTTGGTTCCAACTCACAATGAACTATGTAAAGCTGAAGGAATCACTGCCCAGTCCTGCACAATCTTCACAACCCTTGCTATGTTTGAACCCTTGGTTGCAGCCACGTTGTCAATCAGCCTCATTGCGGGGCTTCCTCTTTTTCACTGATCTTCTACTTTACCAAGCAGGATGTCTTTTTCAGGGTCTGGTTCCTCCTGATAAGTTGTCCAAAGTATGTGAGACAAGTCTCACCATCCTCCTTTCTAAGGACCATTCTGGCTGTACTTCCTCCAAGAAAGATTCATTTGTTCTTCTGGGAGCTCATGGTATATTCAATATTCTTCACCAACACCACAATTCAAAGGCATCTGCTTTGGTCTTCTTATGGTTTTGCATGCATATGAGGCAAATGAAAATAATGTCTTGGATCAGGAACAGCTTAGTCCTCAACAGGACATCTTCGGTTTTTAACACTTTAAGAGATTTTTTCAAATATATATATATATATATATATTTTTTTTTTTTGCAGTATCCCTTCCCTCCCCTCCCACCCCTGGTGACCAGCAAAGAAAGTATTTTTCCATATATAAGCCTTTCCTTGACTTAAGGAGGTCTTTTGCAGTACATTTTTAGATGAAGAAGTGATTACTCAGGAAGGGAGTATGTCAGGTTTGTATCCTTTCTGCATATTTATTCAATCTGTATGCTTAGCAACTAATCCTAGAAGCTGGACTATATGAAGAAGAGCATGGCATCAGGATTGGAGAAAGACTTGTTAACAACCTGCAATATGCGGATGACACAACTTTGCTTGCTGAAAGTGAAGATGACTTGAAAAACTTACTGATTAATATTAAAGACTACAGTCTGCACTGTGGATTACACTTTAACATAAAGAAAACAAAAATCCTCACAACTGGACCAGTAAACTACATCATGATAAATGGAGAAAAGATGAAAGTTGTCAAAGATTTCATATTACTTGGTTCCACAATCAACAACAATGGAAGCAGCAATCAAGACATCAGACAACGCATTGCACTGTGAAGAGCTGCTGCAAAAGACCTTTTTAAAGTGTTGAAGAGAAAACATGCCTCTTTGAAGACTAAGGTGCACCTAACCCAGGCCGTGGTATTTTTAGTCACCTCATACACATGTGAGAGGTAAATAAGGAAGACAAAGAAGAATCGGTGATTTTGAGTTGTGATGTTGGCGAAGAATACTGAAAGTACCGTGGACTGCCAGAAGGACAAACAAATCTGTCCTGGAGGAAGTGCAGCTGGAATCCTTCTTGGAAGCAAGAATGGCCAGACTTTGTCTTACCTACTTTGGCATGTTGTCAGAAGGGACCATTCCCTGGAGAAAGATATCATGCTTGGTAAAGTGGAGGGTCAACAGAAGAGGGGAAGGCCCTCAACAAGATGGATTGCCACAGCGGCTGTAGTGATGGACTCAGTTATAGCAGGGATTGTGAAGCTGGCAAAGGATCAGACAGTGTTTCATTCTGTTGTACATAGGGTTGCTATGAGTGGGAGCCAACTTGATGGCACCTAAAAACAACAATAAGTGATTTATCAGTGAATCCCTTAAGGAATTCCAGTTTGAATCCCTCTACCATACCCAGAAAGCTGCTAGATGCAGTTGAAGATGGGTCTTCCTGAGGAGTCCAGCTAGCCCCACTGCTCTGTTCTGTACTGAAGGCCTCAGGTTCTGTGCAGCAGCTGCCCCTGGCCCTTTATTTCTTCCCAGGATTTTGAGCTTGTGTTGCAGACACTAAAAGATAGGACCCATGTAGAAAGGTGAAAACATGGTAGGAGGGGATTTTGCATGGTTCTTTGGGAGAACTAAGACCCGTGGTCTCTGCCTTCCATTCAGAGTATAACCTAGCCCCATAGAAGCTAAGCTTCTGTGACATGAATTTGGCTGACTGATAGTGTAACATGCTCCTTTTGCTGTAGCATCTTACTCTTCAAGGTGATTTACCCATCCAGGGCTTGGAACCTTCCTGGGTTCTCATTGTGGTTCTGTCCCTGTCATTGCGACTGAGCAAACCAAAACTCCTTTCTTATTTTTGTGCCTTCAACTATAAAATGGATGTAGAACCTGCGTGACCTTCCTTCTATAAGGTCTAAAATTCAACTTCTCTTCTATTGAACATAGGAAATTGCTCACTATTAGTGTTTCACCCTGAAGTATTTGTTACATTTCAGGAGCTGAAAAACTTAGCAAAAAACAAGTTAATTTAAAAATATAATATTTTTTCAGTTGAGTACCCAAAAAAGACTACACAAAACCCAAGAACCATTAATTAATATATTTTGGGTTTTTATATAAAAAATAAGAACACTTTTTCACCCTGATAAAGAATATCAACCTTACTCTAAGGGACAATGTGAGACTTAACCCAAGCCTGCAGGAAGAAACCAGTATTATTGAACATCATCTAAGTCTAGATAGTGGAACTTAGAAAGAAGTAAACAATTGCAGATAATTTGATCTTAAATCTAGAAAACCCACATTCATACAGGTGGTAAAGCAATATAACATTACAACCACATTAAAAATGAAATTTAATACAAAGAAATGCCTAGAATACAAAAGGTATTTGTGGATAGTAGAATTGTAGTATCTACTCTTTTTTCTACCTGTTGCTGGTTTCCAAAATTTCTTAATATGAAATTTCTTGAACAATAGAAATAACAACTCCCAAAAAATGATCTGTAAACAATAACACTAAAGAAAGCAGCACAAATAAAAAGAAATAGAGCAGTAAAGAATTATTGAGCTGTCTCTTCACATCCAAATTCAACTCCAAATTTTATCCCTTGACATTGTTGATGTTCACAGCTTTGTGCACAGTTTTGTATGTGTGTATTAGTGAGGCACACACCACACCTATCTAAACATGTCTGTGTGTGGGTATGTGCATGTGGGTGTTTGTGAATTTAAACTATATATAATGTTTTTCAGTATGTAAGGCTATTGCCTTCCTACATTATGGGCATTATTCCATATAAAACATATTTATCTCAATCATTTTGACAGTCAGTTGCATGGTACTTTTGTTTGGATCTGCTTCTTTACTAGTCCTTTATTGATGGAATTTAAGTTATTCTGAGCTCTTAATTTACACAGATAGTGCTTCCGTGAGCACCTTTGTATGCCTTTTGTCTCTTACGTTGGGTATTCCAGTAATCTATTGCTCAATAACAAACTACCACTAAAATTTGCTGCTTAAAATAACAATCATTTTATTTTATCTTCAGGTTTGTGTGTCAGAAATATGTGGATGATTCTTCAGTATCACATGACATGAATGGAAGTAATTGAGTTGTATTCAGGTGCCAGACATGTCAGTCTGGAGTTCAAGGCAACTTCTTTCAAATGCCTGGCATCTTGACAAGTATGACTAGAAAAGTGACCTCACCTGGGCTGATTGACAGGAGTGTGTACAGGTTACTTCTTCAGCAATGCTCTCAAGATAATCAGGCATTTCACATGGCAAGTTGGAGCTCCCAACTAGAACATGCTAAGAGGCCTAGTGGAAGTTGCTAGGCTTTTTATGACATACATTTAGAAGTTTCAGAACAGCTCTTTTTCCACTACCTATTGGATAAGGGCTCCAATAAGGGCAGCCTAAATTCAGGAAGAGGAGGACGAGACCCTATTTCTCAGTAGAAAGAACAACAAACAATTTGCAGCCATCTTTGATTGAACAAAGTGAGTAAATCTAGGGAACACCTCCAAGGATAATTGTACGGTCAAAGGTTACACACATTTAAAATTATTTTTCACGAAGTTTGTGACAACTAATTTTCAAGGAAATTTTAGAGTAAGCTTTCAAAATAACTTTCAATGGCAAGTTAATTTTCTCTGAATGGCTCTCAGAGACATTCAACATGTTCTGTAGAGCCATTCATTAAGAGTCAAATGCTGATGGTGAGCCGGGCAACAGAACGTATGAAGTAAACTTTTATAAGAAACATCTTCACATAAACTATTAGGGATTCTCCTGCAATTCAGAAGCACTTTTTATGTGGATTCTGGTATTGTTCAAGATTATCTCTTAAAGGCAAATAATTGGTCTGCTGCGCTGAGAGGTAAAATTTATAATGGTAAGAGTAACCGTATTATAGTAGACTCATACTGAGACATTTACTCTCTTTGCTTTCTGTTTCATCTTTAGATCACCTCTGTAGATTGCCTGTTGGTTGATTGTATTGATTATTGCCTCATGGGGCAAAATAGCTGCTTTAGTTCCAGAGAATGCATTCATGTTCAAAACATTTAAAAAATGAGAATGAACTCTCCTTTCATGTGTATCCTTTTTTTAATGCAAAGAGATCCTTCTTAAAATTTTCCCATGCATACCTCATTGGCTATATGTGGTCACCCTTTTCTCTTAAGGAGACTAACAATGTGATTGTCTGACTGTCCAGTCTCTATTTTGAGTTGGCAAATAAGCAAGTGAATAAGTCTGAATTTGTAAGAGCCAACTAACAATTCTAACATACAAGGCAAATAGGAAAGCAGCTTGAGTCCTAGAACAAAGATAATGCCTGCCTAAGAATGCTTCTAGAATAGGTACAGTCTTTGCAAGTTACATGTGGTCTAGCCTAGAGCAAACTCCTGCCAATGCTGCTTCTGCACAAAATGGGTTGGCAGTCAGCCTGCAATGTGCTGTTCAGGGTCAGATTCCCATGAGAAGACAGTGTGAAGCTATTACTTACAGCCTCAGGAAGAAAAAAATGTAAGCCTAAGTTCCATTTTTTGTTCTTATTACTATAACTGAATTGGAAAATATTTTTATTTTTTGTCACAAGTCTGAGAAGTGCTTTCCGGACAGCTGTGCAGAGATATTTGCACCTAAATAAAAAAGAAACCAATTCCAAAGAGGAAAAGGGTGGTGAAGTGAATAAAATTTCACCCCCTGTTTAACAGGTATGTGATCTTTTCCTTCAAGGAACAACCCCATAGACTGTACAAATAGGAGAGGGAATGAAAATGCTTAGAAAAAAAGAAAAAGAAGAAGGAATGGGAACGAGTATTTTGTCCTGCTACTTCTCTCTTTCATTGCTTTTTGCTTGCTAGAGACCTCTTCATTGTTTACTTGGAAACTTTTAGTTGGAAAGAGAAATTAGAAATGAGTAGAAAGAACCCAATTTACGTCAATAAGGATAACAACGGTAATTATAAAAGAACTACTCTTGTCCTACTGTGGACCAGAGCAGAGGTGGTAAGAAGGGTGGCTGCACCGCATACCAAGACCTTGAGGTATAGTTAGATGATGCAATGTCCTTTGATCCAACAAAGAGTTATAGTAATCCTAATAGGTATTTTCTTCAAATGGAAATCCTACAAACAAGGATTACGTAGATAATTTCCAATGCTACATAACATTTTATAAACTGTATGGACTTTTCTAGTACTTCTATTTTACTGCCCTACTGGGGAGCTGAGGTGATTTTTTTCCCCAAAAAAACTAAACCCATACATTTTTTAAACAACGCTGAGTTCATTAAATTTTTCCAACTATAAAAACATATTACTCATCTGGTAGAAATTACCCTGTATCTCATTTTCTTGAAACATCTCAGTTGGAGAACCCAAACCTCAGGCAGTCTTTTGTAGGGAAAAGACAAGTGATCATCCACATGGTATGATTTGAGGGGCACTAAAAGATTTTCCCAAATAAATATGTTTCCTCCTGGATTGAGTGAATATCCAATATTTGGTAATTCTGTAGTGTACTCAATCCTAGCTCCAAATGTCTTCTTTTGCAAGGCAAACACTACTCCTAAAGTAAGCAACACCAAAGCACAAAAGAAGTTATCTAGTTATTTTCTTTTTTAATGATGAGTACAAAACCAGAAAGCCTGTTTTGCACTACTTCGCCAGACAAACTCATTAATCTTTTAAAATCCAGTTCAGTTACATGACTTCAGTATTTCTGCCTCAAGGAAAATCAATGTTCCTTTGCATTGGCCACGAAAGATTTTATAGTGACCATTATAAGAACATGCATCACCTTCCTTTATAATTGGTTCTTTATAGGTGTCCATTACTTGTATTGGATTGTTACTTCCTATAAGCCAATGAGTTGAATTGAGTTCAATTCTTATTTATCGCCATATAACAATATCTGCTATAGTGCCTTAAATATAAGAGGTAGTCGATTTCTTTTTTTTTTTTTTTTTTGAAGTTGAGTACAAAAACCAGTGGTTTGTTGTTGTTGTTGTTGTTAGGTGCCATTGAGTCAGTTCTGACTCATAGCAACACTATGTACAACAGAACAAAACACATCTGGGTCCTTGCCATCCTCACAATCATCACTATTCTTGAGCCCATTGCTGCCACTCTCAATCCATTTTATTGAAGGTCTTCCTCTTTTTCACTGACCATCTATTGACCAAGCATGATATTCCTCTCCAGGGACTGGTCCTTCTTGATAACATGTCCAAAATACATACGAGGAAGTTATATTCTCACTTCTAAGGACCATTTGGGCCACTTCTTCCATGACGGATTCATTCATTCCTCTGGCAGTCCATGGTATAGTCAGTATTTTTTGCCAACACTATAATTCAAATGCATCAATTCTTTGATATTCCTTATTCATTATCCAGCTTTCATATGCATATGAGGCAAATGAAAATATCATGTTTTATGTCATTGTTGTTGTTATGTGCCGTCGAGTCGGACCCGACTCATAGCGACCCCTCCTTGGGTTTTCGAGGCAGTATCACTATGGAAGTAGATTGCCCCATCTTCCTTCAGAGGAGTGGCTGGTGGGTTTGAACCGCCACTGGTTAGCAGTCAAGTGCCTTAACCACTATGCTACCAGAGCTCCTGTTTTATGTCAGGTGCACCTTATTCCTCAAAGTGACATATTCACTTTTTAACAAATTAAAGAAGTTTTGTACAGCAGGGTTTCCCAATGCAATATATCACTTGATTTCCTGACTAGTGCTTTTAATTTTCTTCAGCTTCAACTTGAACTTGTATGTGAGCAATTGATGATCTGTTTCACAGTCAAACCCTGACTGATGATTTGTGCTTTTCCATCATCTCTTTCCACAGATGTAGTCAATTTGATGCATATGTATTCCATCTGGTAAAGTCTATATCTATAATTGTCATTTATGTTGTTGAAAAGGTGTTTGCCATGAATTTGTTGGTTTTGCAAAATTCTGTGGTGTGATCTCCAGCATTGTTTTATCACCAAAGCCGTATTTTCTAGCTACCAATCCTTTTTTGTTTGCAATTTCGACATTCAAGTCCCAAGTAATTATTAATGTCTCTTAATTACATGTATAATCAATTTCTGATGGCAGGAGTTAGTAAAAATCTTCAATTTCTTCATCATTGGAGTTAGTGCATAAATCTGAATAATATTCATATTAACTAGTTTTCCTTATAGGCATATGGATATAATCCCATCACTGGCAACATTGTGCTTCCAGATAGATCTTGAATAGTTTTTGATGATGAATGTGATGCCATTCCTCTTCAATTTGCCATTCTCTGTATAGTGGACAGTATTATCATCCCATTCAAAATGGCCATTTCAGCTCAGCTCATTAATGGCTGATACACATCTTTATGCATTCCATTTCATGTTTGATGACTTTCTATTTTCCTAGATTCATACTCCATACATTCCATGTTCCAGTTATTAATGGATGTTTAAAGCTGTTTCTTCTCATTTTGATTCATGTCTCATCAGCAAATGAAGGTCTTTGTTCCCTGTATGTCATTAAGGTTGACTCTACTTTGAACAGGCAGGTTTTCCCCAGTTGTTTTGGGGTGTTTTCCATCATAAGGGAGCACTATTGGTGTAGTGCCTAAGGCATTTGACTGCTAACCAGAAGGCTAGCAGTTAAAACTCACCAGCCACTCCTCGGAAGGAAGATTTGGCAATCGACTTCTGTAGAGATACCACGTCAGAAACCCAAGGAGGGGTCACTGTGAGTTGAATCTACTAGATGGCAGTGAGTTTGGGGTGTTTTTTTTTGGGGGGGGCGGAGTTTCTATCCTAAGGGGCTCATTTTCAGCCACTATATCATACAGTGTTCCACAGTTATTCATAAGGTTTTCACTGGCCAATATTTTTCAGAAGTAGATTGTCAGGTCCTCCTTTCTAGTCTGCCTTAGTCTGCAAGCTCCACTGAAATCTGTCTACCTTCGGTACCCTGCTCGTATTGGAAATGCCAACACCATAGTTTTCAGCATCACAACAACACATCATCGTCGTCGTCATGTGCCGTAGAGTTGGACCCAACTCATAGTGACCCCTCCTTGGGTTTCTGAGGCAGTATCACTACGGAAGTAGATTGCCCCATCTTCCTTCCAAGGAGTGGCTGGTGGGCTTGAACCACCAGCCTTCTGATTAGCAGTCAAGTGCCTTAGGCACTACGCTACCAGAGCTCCCAGCAACAACCATTTTACTACAAAGAGACCAGTAGTGGAAAATCAGGTAATACCTACTTCATTATCATGTGCCTGTGCTGGGCCCTGCTCCAGCACTAGGAATTCAGTACTTGGTGGAAAATAAATAAATACATAAAAACGTCGGCACCCTGGAGGTCAAATGGTGGAAAGTGGAGGAAAGTTGAGGTTCAGAAAAAGGGTGCACAAATTGCGTTTTATTGCTTATGTTTGGAGGAAGGTTTGACAATAAGCCTTTGAGGAAATGAATTATGTTACATCAACAATGGCAAGCTGCATTTGTTGATGAAAATTACCACAAAGTGGAGCCAATGTTGGCTGAGGCCAGGCTCTGTTTCAACTTCTAAATATGGAAAGCCTGGGGAAAACATACCAACATGCAATCACAAATTAAATATAAATATCATAATATCACAATACCTTGGAGACAATTGACAATCCTAGTTCACACAATGGAATTAAATAAAATAGTACAAACAGAAAACCTCCTGGAAGAAGAAGTGGCATTGGAACTACTTGATAAGGATTTCAAAAGAATTATATTTAAGCATTTTCAGCAGTTGAGAGACAGATTAAAGAAAACATGGACAAAATCAAGGAAAATATAGATAAAATCAAGGAGAACACTGAAAAAATTAAGGAAAAAATAGGCAAAACTCTAGAAGAATTTATGAAAACAATAGCAGAACAAACTGAGAAAACAAATGAAAAAACAGAAATTATACAAAAACAGCAAATGGAAATCCAGAAGATTAATGCTACGATTTCAGAAATATATAACACATTGAAGGAGCAAAGGAGTAGGATCAAATCAATGGAAGACAGAATTAATGAGATTGAAAGCAAATCTCACAGTTTTACTTTGGTATAGTAACAGTCAGAAAAAACAACAACAACAAAAAAAAAATAAAATGAAGAAAGACCAAGATTTATTTAAGATACCATTAAGAAGAATAAATGACATGTGTCCAGAATTCCAGAACAATAAATCCACAGAGAAAATAGTCAAAGATTTGTTGGAAGAGAACTTCGTTATTATGAAAGACAAGATCTACTTTCAAGAAGGTCAATAACCCTCAAGTATGATAGACCCAAAAGAAAATCACTCATGTTCAAACTTTCCAAAACCAAAGACAAAGAATGAATCCGGGGGGGGGGGGCAGTAGATGCATGGGAAAAATGAAAAAAAATGAAAGGTACCTACAAAGGGCAGCAAATAAGACTAAGCTCTGATTTCTCAGCAGAAAACATGCAGGTGAGATGACATATATAAAAACCCAAAAGAAATAAAATTGCCAACCAAGAATTATATACCCAGTAAAATTAGCTCTAAAATGCAGTGGTAAATTAGGACATTTTGAGAAAAACACAAATTAAGAGAATTTTTGAAAAACAGATCAACCTTTCAAAATATACTAAAGGAAGTTCTTTGGACAGAGAACCAAAAGCAGCAGACAGCAATGTGTAATTAAGACACATGACAATATAACTTATAAAACCAACCCAGATATGGATGTAGCCACAGTAAAATAAATGTACAAATCTGAAAACAGGGAAAAGCAGACATCAGTTTGTAAATGAGGACAATTATACAACAACAAGAGGGTATAAATAGTGTAAGGGCAGAACTTCCAAATGAAGAGTAAGTCAAGAATACTTTGAAATAAACAGACTGTTTAAAACTTGTGATAGGAAAAAAAAATCACAAGATAACTTCAAAGAAAATTAATAAAACTTCTCATCAAAATAAAAAAGATGAAAGGCTCAATTATTTAGCAAATTCTAAAACAATAGAAACCACAGAAATCTTCTTTTTCTTTAATCCACAAACAAAATGAGCTTAACCCAGAAAATTATGGAGAAAAAAGAAAGCTGTCAGCAACACTATGCAGAGAAAATTTTAAAAATGATAGCAATAAATTCATACAGGTTAATAATTACACTGGAAGTAAATGGATTAAATGCTAAAGGGATGAGGAAATGTGAGCCATCAATATGCTATGTATAAGAGACACACCTTAGACACAAAGACAAAAATAGACTAAAAATCAAAGGTTGGAAATAAAACATATCAAGCAAATCGCTATTAAAAAGATCTGGAATGGTCTCTGATAAAATGAACTTTAAAACAAAACCATCATTAAGAGACAAGAAAAGACATTATATAATGATGTAAGTGTCAGTTGAACAAGAGGACATAACCATAATAAATATCTATGCACAAAATGAAAGAGACCTAAATTCATAAATCAAACCTGAACAGAATTGAAAAGAGAAATAGACAACTCCACAGTAAAGTAGAAGCTCTTAATACAGCACTTTCAATAAAGGCTAGAACAACTAGAAAGAAATTCAACAAAGACACCACAGAACTAAACAATACAATCAACAAACTTGACCTTATAGACATATACAAAACACTTCACTCAACAACAGCATATTATGCATTCTTATCCAGTGTACATGGAACGTTCCAGAACAGACCACATATTAGGGCATAAAGCAAGCCTCAATAAATTTAAATGCACTGAAGTACTCTAAAGCATCTTCTCAGATCACAATGCTATAAAATTAGAAATCACAATAGGAAGATCAGTTAGGGGGGAGCAAACACATGGAAAGTGAATAAGATCCTCCTTAAAAACATCCAGGTAATAGAAGAAATAAAAAGATGTAATAAAAAAATCCCTTTAATCAAACAAAAAATGAAAACATAGCATACCAAAGTCTTTGGGACATAGGAAAAGAAGTGCTCAGAGGGCAATTTATAACCATAAATCCACATGCCAAAAAAGAAGAAAAAATCAAAATCAACACCCTAACCCGACATCTCCAACAGTTAGAAAAAGAGCAGCCAAAAGAGCCTACAGTCGCCAAAAGAAAAAGAAATAATAAGGATTCAAGCAGAAATAAATGAAACAGAAAAACAATAGAAAGAATCAACAAGTCTAAAAGTTGGTCCTTTGAAAAGATTTCACAAACCACTGGCAAATTTAACAAAGGAAGACAAGGAGAAGATGCAAATAACAGATAAGAAATGAAATGCACAATATCATAACAAAACCAACTGAAATTTAAAGAATATCAGGATACTATGAAGGAATTCTGGTAGCATAGTGCCTAAGGCACTTGACTGCTAACCAGAAGGCTGGCAGTTCAAACCCACCAGCCACTCCTCGGAAGGAAGTTTGGGCAATCTACTTCCATAGTGATAGTGCCTCAGAAATCCAAGGAGGGGTGGCTACGAGTCAGGGCCAACTCAATGGCACATAACAACAACAACAACAATGAAGAACTGGACTCCAATAAATTTGAAAAATACAAGAAATGGACCAATTTGTAGAAACACACTACTTACCTAAACTAACATAAATTAAGGTAGAAAATTTTAACAGACCTATTACAAAAGAAAAAAAAAATTGAACAGGTCATAAAAAAGTAACTATCAACAAAAAAAATCCTGGCCCAGATATCTTCACTGAAGAATTCTACCAAAAATTCAGTGAAGAGCTGACACAAATCCTCCTCGAATATTCTAGAACACAGAAAAGAATGTGATACTCCAAAATCCATTCTATGAAGTAAGCATATCCCTGATACCAAAGCCAGGCAAAGATACCATTAAAAAGGGAAATTAAAGACTCATGTCCCTCATAAATACGGATACAGAAATCTTCAACAAAATCCTAGGCAATAGAATCCAACACTATATCAAAAAGATAATGCACCATGAACAAGTGGGATTCATACAAGATATGCAGGGATGGTTCAACATTAGGAAGTCAATCAATGAAATCCATGATGTAATTAAAACAAAGGGAAAGAAACACGATCATATCAATTAGTGCAGAACAGATATAACATTTGAACCACATTTCTGATAAAAATAACTCTCTCCAAAATAGGAACAGAAGGCAAATTCCTCAACATATTAAAGGGCATATGTGCAAAACCAACAGCCAATATTATTGTCAATGGAAAGAGAAAGAAAGCATTCCCTATGGAGCAGGAACCAGGCAATGTGCTCTCTATCACCACTTCTATTCAACATTTTAGTTGAAATCCTAGTCAGGAAAAATAAGACAAGAGAGAGAAATAACAGGTATCCAAATTGACAAAGAAGAAGTAATACTATCGGTGAGATCTGATGGTGTAGTGCTTAAGGCATTTGACTGCTAACCAGGAGACTGGTGGTTCAAACCCACCAGCCACTCCCCAGAAGGAAGGTTGGGCAATCTACTTCCGTAATGATACCGCCTCAGAAACCCAAGGAGGGGTCACTATGATTAGGGTCAGACTCAACAGCAGTGTGTTTGGTATGATGCTATGCATAGAAAAACGAAGACTCAATAATACTACTGGAATGAATTGAAAGATTCAGCAAAGTGGCAGGATACAGGATCAATATACAAAAATCATTTGCAATCCTCTACATCCAAAAAGTGATCTCTCAAAAAGAAATAAGGAAAGCAATACCATTTACAGTACCTATTAAAGAGATAAAATACTTAGGAATAAATCTTACCAGGACACAAAAGACCTAAACAAACAAAACTACAAAACATTACTACAGGAAACTATAAGAGACTTACATAAATGGAAGAACACATGGCACTTGTGGATAAGAAGAATTAATGTGATGAAAATGTCAAGACTATCCAAAGCAATCTACAGATTCAATTCAATCTCAATCCAGATTCGATGCATATTCTCTAAGAACATGCAAAAAGCAATCCCTAATTTATATGACAAAAAAAGAGACCTCAGATAAGTAAAGCACTATTAGAGAAGAACAAACTAGGAGGTCTCACATTTTTCCAACCTCAAAAATGTACTATACATCCATGGTAGTCAAAACTGCCTGATATTGGTAAAATAACAGACATATAGACTAGTGGAACATAACTGAGAACCCAGAAATAGATCTATCCACCTACAGACAGCTGATTTTGGACAAAGGGATGAAACCCATGCAATGGGGAAGAGATAGTCTCTTTAAAAAAAAAGATACAGCCAAAACAGGATATTGATTTGCAGAAAAATGAAGCAAAATCTATACTTCACACCATATACAAAAATGAACTCAAGATAGATCAAAGATCTAAATGTAAAACCATAAACTTTATCAACGAAAAAATAGAGGCAAATTTAGGGGCCCTAATTCATGGCATAAATATAATAGCAAACAAAAGCAAAAATGCACAAACAGCAGAACGGAAACTAGATTATTGGAACCTTCTAAAAATTAAATGCTTAGGTGTATCAAGAAACTTCTCCAAACAGTAAAAAGAGAACATACATATTGGAGAGAACATTTGTCAATCAAATATCCAGTGGGGAAATTATCTCTAAAATGTACAGAAGGCTTCAACATCTCAATAACAAAAAAATAAACAATCCAATTTAAAAAATTGGCAGAGGACCATTCACCAAAGAAAATATTCAGATGGTCAACCAACACATGAAGAAATGCTAGTGATAATTGGTCATTCCAAAACCAAACTCACTGCCATCAAGTCAATTCTAACTCAGAGTGACTCCTTTCAGGTTTCCAAGGAGGTAAATCTTTATGGAGGCAGATTGCTTAGTCTTTCTTCTGTGGAGTGGCTGGTGGGTTTGAACGCCAACCTTCTGGTTACCAGTTAAATGCCTTACATACCAGAGCTCCTTAACTAGTCACAATAAGATCACCTCACACCAGCAATGACAGCAACATTTGAGAAGCAGAAAACAACAAATGCTGGCTAGGGTGTGAAGAGATTGGAATTCTCGTACACTGCTGGTGCAATTGTAAAATGGTACAACCACTGTGGATAATAGTATGGTGCATCCTCAAAATGTCAGAAATAGAAATACCTTTTGATCCAGTAATTCCACTACTATATATATATATATATATATATATATATATATATATATATATATATAAGAAGTAAGAGCCTGGAGACACCAATAGGTATATGTACACCCATGCTCATTGCAGCATTATTCACAATAGCAAAGAGAGGGAAATAACTTAAGTGCCCATCAGTGACTGAGGGGATAAACAAACTTTGGTACATACACACAATGAATAATACAGAACATTAAAAAATAATGAAGAATCCATGAAACACCTCATCACATAGATGAACTTGGAGGACATTATGCTGAGTGATGTACGTCAGTCACAAAAGGACAAATATTGTATGAGTCCATTATTATAAAAAGTCAAGGAAAAGTTTACTCATGGATAAAAGCTTCCTTTGTTAGTTACCAGGGATGAGAGGAAAGCAGAAGGAAAATTGCTTGCTAAATAAGAGACACAATTGATTTGGGCAAAGGAAAAGGAAGTATAGCAAAAGTGGATTACCAACACAATATCACTAAGGAAAAGGAAGACACAAAGAGATGCACAAGAGGTACATAAAGCAAAGGTAAATACTGTTACATACACAATACTACTCTATCAGTAACAACAAACATTACTCTATGGTTGAATACATAGGTATACTGGCAAGATGATAAGGTATGGGTAGGTGGACAGCAATATACCCATGACCATATATAAGTTAGGCAGACAATGTTTCTACATATGTGCTTATATGTGCTATACAAATGTCCTCTATTATATATCCATGTATATAATAGAGTCAAAGTTATAATAATTTCTTAGACACCACCAAACACCCTGAGAGAGTGAGTTGTTGGACCAGCAGTCTTGGGACCATGGTCAAGGGGAACATCAAGCTCAATTGGTATAACATAATACACATAACTCACCACTCATGTCACCATGATGACAAACTCATCAATTTTTTTACTGTGGTGACTTGTGTGTTGCTGTGAGAGTGGAAGATATGTCACCGGTATTTTAAATAATAGCAGAATCACTTACAGTGAACAGGTTTCATTAGAGCTTCTAGACTAAGACGGATTCAGAAAAAGGAAGGGGACATCCACTTCTCAAAGAAATGGCCAGTGGAAACCTTATGAAGAGTGGTGAAACACTGCCTGGTATAGTATTGAAAAACTTTAGGAATAGCCTTAAAATTTTGTCCAATATAGTGCTGAAAGATGAGCCCCTCAGGTAGGAAGGTACTCAAAATACAATTGAGGAAGTGTTGCCTCCTCAAAGTAGAGTTGACCTTAATGACGTGGATGTGGTAAAACTTTGGGGACCTCCATTTTCTGATGGACTATGACTAAAAATAGGAAGAAACAGCTGCAAACATCCATAATAATCAGAATGTGGAATGTACGAAGTATGAATCTAAGAAAATTGGAAGTTATCAAAAATGAAATGGAAGCCATAAATATCAGTATTCTAGGCATTAGTGAGTTGAAATGGACTGGTTTTGGCCATTTTGAATCAGATAATCATATGATCTACCATGCTGGGAATGACAAACTAAAGTGGAATGGTGTGGTATTCATCATCAGAAAGAATGTTTCAAGATCTGTCTTGAAGTACAATGCTGTAACTGATAATACCCACACACCTAAAAGGAAGATCAGTTAATACTACTATTATTCAAAATTATGCACCAACCACTAAAACCAAAGACAAGGAAACTGAATATTTTTACCAACTTCTGCAGTCTGAAATTGACCAAACATGCAATCCTGATGTATTGAATATTACTAGTGACTGGAATGTGAAAATTGGAAACAAAGAAGAATCACTGGTAGTTGGAAAATGTCGTCTTGGTGATAGAAATGACATCAGACATAGCATGACAGAATTTTGCAAGACCAATGACTTATTCATTGCAAATACCTTTTTTTCAACAACACAAATGAGCGCTATACACATGGACCTCTCCAGACGGAATATACAGGAAGCAGATCAACTACATCTGTGAAAAGAGGTGATAGAGGAACCCAATACCTTCAGCCGAAATAAGGGCAGGAGCTAACTGTGGGTCAGACTATCAATTGTTCATGTGCAACTTCAAGTTGAATCTGAAGACAATTAAAACAAGTCGATGAGAGACAAAATATGACCTTGATTATATCCCACTGGAATTTAGAGACTGTATGAAGACTAGATTTGATGCAATGAACCCCAGTCACCAAAAACCAGCCAGATTATGTGGAATGACATCAAGAACAATATCCATGAAGAAAGCAAAATGTCATTTAAAAAGACAGAAAAGGAAGAAAAGACCAAGATGGATGTCAGAAGTGACCTGAAACTCGTTCTTGAACAGAGAGTAGTTAAAGTAAACAGAAGAAATGAGAATATAAAAAAGCTGAACAGATTTCAAAGAGTAGCTCAAGAAAACAAAGTCAATTATTATAGTGAAATATGCAAACATCTAGAGTTGGAAAAAAAAAGAGACGAGCACACTCATATTTTCTGAAGCTGAAAGAACTAAGAAATTCAAGCCTCAAGTTGCAATATTGAATGAGTCTATGGGTAAAATATTGAATGACACAGGAAGCATCAAAATAAGTTGGAAAGAATATACAGAGTCATTGCACAAAAAAAAAAAAAAAAAAAAACTGGTCAATGTTAATCTATTTCACAAGGGAGCATATGATCAAGAACCGATGGTACTGAAGGAAAAACTGAAGCTACACTGAAGGAATAATTGAGAAACAAGGCTCCAGGAATTGAGGACTGCCCATTGAGATGTTTCCACAAATGGGTACTGCTCTGGAAGCACTTACTCATCCACACCAAGTAATTTGGAAGACAGCTACCTAGCCAAGTGACTGGAAGACATCCATATTTGTACCCATTCCAAAGAAAGGTGCTCCAACAGAATGTGGAAATTATGGAATGATATCATTTATATCACACATGAGTAAAATTTTGCTAAAAATATTTCAAAAATAGTTGCAAAATTATGTTAATAGGGAACTTCCAGAAATGCAAGCTATATTCAGAAGAGGATGTGCTGCAAGGGATATCATTGCTGATGTCAGGTGGATTTTGGCTGAAAGCAAAGAATACCAGAAAAAGGTTTACATGTGTTTTATTAACTATGCAAAAGCATTCAACTGTGTAGCTTATACCAAATTATGGACAGCACTGAGAAGAACAGGGATTTCAGAATATTTAATTGTACTCATGAGGATTCTGTACATAGACCAGGGGCTGTTGTTCATTCAGAACAAGAGGATACTGCATGGTTTAAAATCAGGAAGTGTGTGCATCAAGGTTGTATCCTTTCACCATATTTATTCAATCTGTCTGCTGAGCAAATAATCCTAGAATGTGGATTATATGAAGAAGAAAGTGGCACCAGGATTGGAGGAAGACTCATTAACAATTTGTGATAGCAGATGACACAACTTTGCTTGCTGAAAGTAAAGATGACTTGAAGCACTTACTGATGTCTTCAGTACTACAGTCTGCAGTATGGATTGCACCTTAATGTAAAGAAAATGAAATACTCACAAGTGGACCAATAAGGAACATCACATTAAATGGAGAAAACGTGGAAGTTGTCAAAGATTTCATGTTACTTGGATCCACAATCAACACCAATGGAAGCAGAAGTCAAGAAATCAGATGACGTATTTCAATGGGCAAATCTGCTACAAAATACCTCCTTAAAGTGCTGAAGAGCAAAGATGTCTCTTTGAAGACTAAGGTGCACATAACACAAGCCATGGTATTTTCAATAGCCTCATATGCATGTGAAAGTTAGACAATGAACAAGAAAGACTGGAGAGAAGTTGATGTTTTCAAGTTGTGCTACTGGCAAAGAATACTGAAAGTACCATCGACCACCAGAAGAACTAACAAATTCATTCTGGAAGAAGTGCAGCCAACAAGCTCCTTGGAAGGGAAAATGGCCAGACTTTGTCTCTCCTACTTTGGTCATGTTGTCAGAAGGGACTATTCCCTGGAGAAGGATATCATGCTTGGTAATGTGGAGGGTCAGCTCAAAGGGGGAAGGCCCTCAACAAGATGGATTGACATAGTGACAGCAAGATGGGCTCAGATATAGCAAGGACTATAGCAGTGGCATATGACCAGGCAGTGTTTCATTTTGTTTAACATAGTGTCACAATGAGTTGGTGTCAACTTGACAGCACTCAATAGCAACAACAACAAAAACAATACACAAAACATTATTATATATCATACTTTGGTGAGTAACAACTGGGCTCTTACTTAAAACTTGCAAGTGGCCATCTAAGATGCAACAATTTATCTCTCCTCTTCCAGAGCAAAGAACAATGAAGAAAATAAAAGATGCTGGAAACAACTTGTCTAAGGGACTAGTGGACCATGGGAACCTAAGCCATATGACAATGAGACCAGAGGAGCTAGATGATGCCTAGGTACTAGTGCCAGCTACTCAGAAGAGGATCAGAATTAGAGATCCTGATTGGAGTGGGAGAAAAATGTGCAACAAATTCAAAATCATAAAAAATTGATCAGGCTTACTGGTCTGATGGAAAGTGGTAAAATGCCCAAGACTGTGGCCCCTAGTCACCCTTCACGTTTGGAATTGAACTCTCTCTGTAGCTTAACCTTCAGCCAAACAATAGACAAGTCTGTGTGGTGAACAATTATACCAGGGAGGTGCACTCCAAAGAAAAATCAACCATAGATGATCAGATGGGCAGCATTTGTGCAAAAGAAAGCTCAGGAGGCAGGAATGCGTAGGAAAGTAGAACATAAGGAAAAGGTAACCACAGAGAGGAGGTGGGAAGAGAGCTATTTCATTGTGGGGAGTGCAATCAATGTCATGAAACAAACATGTATGAACCTTTGAAAGGAAAACAAATTTGCTCTATAAACTTTCACTCAGCTCACAATAAAAAGTTAAAAAGAAAAATAACATACATAAGACTTCATAGAGAACATGGAGCTCAGAATTGTACTTTAGTATTATGCTGTTTCTCCAGTGTTTTTCCTGAATTGTAGAATTGTATACAAAATATTTTAAAAATGTGTATATGAAATTAAGTCATATTGGACTGAGCAAATCTGCTACAAAACAGCTCTTTGAAAGGTTAAGGAGCAAAGATGGCACTTTGAGGATTAAGTTTTGCATTGTATTTCAACCTCCTCATATGCATGTGAAAACTGGACAATGAATAAGGAAGACCAAGTACAAGGTGTGAAAAATAAACTATGTTGCACTCTGAGGTTATTTACAATTTGGAAGTCTGTAGGGTTGGTTTCTGTGCCTTTGAATTGGGTTGGCAAAGAATACTGAAAATAAAATGGACTGCAAAAAGAACAAACAAATCTGTCCTGGAGGAAGTGTAGCCTGAATGCTCCTTAGGAACAAAAGGCCAGACTTTGTCTCCCCTACTTTGGTTATGTTGTCAAAAGGTACCAGTCCCTGCAGAAAGCTATCACGCTTGGTAAAGTGGAGGGTTAGAAAAACAGGAAGACCCTCAATGATACGGATTGACACGGTGGCTGCAGCGATAGGCTCAAGTATAATAGAGATTGTGAGGATGGTGCAGGACTAGGCAGGGGTTTTTTCTGTTGTATTTAGGGTCACTACGAATCAGAGCCAACTCAATGGCACTGAACAACAACAATAACAATGCAAAATAAAAGATAAACAAAATCATTTTACTGGGTAAAGGGAACAATTACAGTGTTTTTAAGGAGTCACATAGGGAAATGCAAAAGTCTGCCAAAGGTGAGATTTAGTTATTCAGTTCTATAGCTAATCACATCCCTAAAAACTCATGATAAAACAAGCCTAACGGGCCTCTAATTTTCTGAACACTTACAGGGACAATTTGGGATGTTAGGACTTTTTTCCATTTAGGAAAAGCTGACAAGTTTTCACTATTTTGAACTCAGGGTGTTCTGTCTCTTGATCACACAGCCTGGAACATGCAGAGAAAACAGTATAAGGTCTTCCAGTTCAGTTGATTCACCTGTAGTAACATGTCTGAAAGCATTATTCAGACAGAAATAATCACTTAACCTGAAGCATTTAGTGGAAATGGAAATCAAATGGTTAAATTATGTATCTGCTGAGACCACCCACATTTTTTTTCCTGGTGGTTTTGTAGACAAAGCAATAGTGACTCCAAGAAATAGGAATCCAGCAAGAGGTAGTGTGTAGTGAAGTTAAAAGAATTAAATAAAAATTACATTAACCTGAAATGTATGGATCTTTTTTGAAGAAAGTAACACTTATTCAAAGATATGGAAATTATCTAGTTTTCCTGCAAAATAGACAAAGGAGAAAACAAAGTAAATGATCAAAGAATTGGCCAATCCGTGAACATGAGAGCAAAATAAAAGCAGCAATCAATTAAGCAGCACTTATAAAAAATAGGTAGTGTCTTCATATGACAGTGTGTAAGCAAATCTTAAATTCATAATAATAAAGACTTTTCTAAAAGCAAATTTTCAAACAGGCTAAAAAGTGGTATGTATAAGTATTTAAGAAAAAAGTAAATAATAGTCTTCTAGGGCAGTTCAAGGTGTGAAAAATAAACTATGTTGCACTCTGAGGTTATTTACAATTTGGAAGTCTGTATGGGTTGGTTTCTGTGTGAGGAGAAGTAAAAGTCAAATTAATATTTGGTTCAATGTAGTCATTCATTCACTTTGAAACTGCAAACCTTTAAAAACTTAGAAAAGCAGAATTGGTTAGTATGCGCAAAAAAAAAGGTATTTTTTTTTTAAGTTTTCAAAAGACACAAACTGTAAAAATAAATAAATAAATAAACTCAGTCTTCAGACTTTAAATGGCTAAGATTTTAAAAAAAAGAAAACAGGGAATTGTGTAGGTGCAAAGACTTTTTTTTTTCCTTTTCCTCCTAAAGTAGATAAACTAGTTGGGTATTTCTTTGAGTAGCTTAAAAGGTTCAAGTTTTATCTGGCAGGGTGAATAGGTAATGATATATGCTTCATTCACCAAAGAAACAAATGTTTTGTTTCCCAACTCTAATTCTGTATTTTGTAGTAAGCTGGAGTGATATAATATACACTAGTATTATTGTAAAACAAGAGTTTATTACTTGGCTAAGTAAATTGATCTTTGGAAAAGTGTACAAGTGCTTTGAAATAAAATAAAAACTACTTAATCCAATCTTCTCTCATACAATTTCTTTCAAGGAGAACAGACACAGCCTGTTAAAATAACAAAGAATGTAGAGTTTCAATTCATAGACAAAGTGTCCTCATTCAAGCTTCCACTCTAAAGCTACCTTGCCCCTCTTCTCAACTTTCTTTGCAGTAGGGAAATGTGATTCCATGAAACTTCAGGGATTTTGTTTTATGTTAACTGGCAGAGCTTTTCACGTCTCACAGACCCAGTGACACCTAAATGACACACACTTTGGATTGTCTTGTGTGGAAAAGGTAGATAAAGGGAGGAGGAGAAACATAAAACAGGTGGGCAAGGGCAACGTGGCATTCACAAACGTCCCTGAGATCAGGGCCAAGCTTAGGATCATTTCAGAGATAAAACAATCACTTCAGTGAAATGATTTCACATGACATGTTAAATTACAAACCAAGTCCTGAAACTTCATGAAAAATCTGCCAGCCCTGGGATGGACCATGGCAAGGAAAAAGTAAAGTCTTCAGAATTTTTGTGAGCAGAAACTAATATAATTTACATACAATTAGTAGACTGTGTCTTGCAAAGTGGCTGCAAAATTGTGTCAGAAGAGGACTTGTGTAAAATGCCAACATTTCCAACAATACTGAGGACACTGTTGAGAGTTTGGGAATGGAACTCTATTTGAGCACATATCACTCCTAGAGTTCAGCTAGAGATGTTTACTTGATGGTGTCTATCTCTTCAGATTTTTGTAGGTAATCATGAAGGATGTTTGTTTTCTAGTCTCAGAATGATTTAGACCAATAGATTTCATACTAAACTGATCAAAATATACATATACCTCTTGACTTTATGATTTTGTAGCAATATTTCTTTAATGTATTCAGACTCAGAAAATTTTTTAAATTGTGTTCAAATAAAAAAAAATTGTTAAAGGTTGAGATGTGATTTCCACAAGATTACAAACTGCAAAGTAAATTTTTGCAATTGCTTTTGATTACAGCATTTTGAGAGTGTAGAGCATTTTAGGAAATTCTTAAACCAGCATTTTTTTTTTTTTTTTTTTTTCCGAACTCAACATAACCTTCCTTGAACCTAACTACATTTCTTTCCCCTGCTGTCAGTCAGTTGCTTGTACTTCTTTTGAGTGACTATTTGTAAGACAGGCCCCTAGGGCAGAAAGCATTTGTTGGGCCAGCTCCTATTATAAAAAAGACTTTTCTGAGGGCCAGGATTCTCTTCGGTATTGAGAAGGCAATGCCTCTTCTAGGAGGTCTTTTTTATCAGACTCCTTGTTCCCACTGTCAATGTGAGTAGCTTGCAACTTTTGAGAAAAAGAATGAAATCAAGTGTGAAGCAAGGATACAAACCAGAGCTTTCAGAGTCAATGAGAATATTTATTTCCTTCTCTGAAAGTTGAGTGGTGGCTAGAATTACTAATGGGACCGATCATTACCAAAATATATCTGTATCATTGGCTGTTGTGCTTTCCCCCACCCCCCAGTTCTGAACACAGTGGTATTATACTACAACAATGAAGTGCCTCCTTTCAACTAATGAGTTCAAAACTGAATCTAATCTTAGTTATATGAGTAAAGCTGGATGGCCCATTCCCATTTATGAGAGCAGTTCTGTGTCTCACAAAAGGGCCAGGTGGGAATAAAATGCGCATCTACTGAGTTCCAGTTCAGTATTACAGCTCTTAGTTAGCACTGGCTCCATCAAGTTCTTACTCAATCAGCTGCTGATTCGACATCATGACTTTATACATAAAGATATAACTTTATGTTTATCAAACACCACAGATTTCTTAAGGATTATAATTTGGAACTTGGCCTATTTGTGTCAAATGCATGAAAATAATAATTAGAGACAATTTCATATAATGAGTACAGTACTTTCAGATAAATTATCCCTATGGAACATTAATTGTATTCATTAAACAGAAAGGGATGACATTCCAAGGTTATATCTATTATGTTTTCAATTTTAGAAATCATCTTCAGTTTTTTTCTTTTTAATTTACAAGACTTTAATTCAGACTGGATGAAATTATAGTTACCTGGTGGCATAGTGCCTAAGGCATTTGACTGTTAACCAGAAGATTGGCAGTTCAAACCCACCAGCCATTTCTCAGAAGAAAGACTGGGCAATCAACTTTGGCAAAGATTTATTGCCTCGGAAACTCAAAGAGGGTTACTATGAATCAGAATCAACATGATGGCAGTGAGTTTGATTTGGTTTTGGATTAGTAAATTATTATAGCAGGAAATTATTTTTAATTTAAGGTTGCATGTAACCACATCAAAAATTGCATCATCTATAATGTTTTTTATGATGTTGCTTTTTTGTATTCTTTTATATATATATCACTAAAGTATTATTCAAATGTGAATTTTTTTTCCATTTTCTAGTTTTAGTATCTTAAATAAATGGAAGAATATAAATATATTGAGAAAAAGATACTAAATTCTAGATCTAAATTCTATAATCAGATATTAAAGATTGGTAAATTTTAAATATAATGAATATCCTTAAACATCTATGAAATTAATTTATTCTTTTGGATATTGTAATTTTTAATTACCAGAAGAGTAACCAAAGTTTTCTCAAAAACAGGGTATATAGCTTTAATGACTCAACTAGAATCTGACTTTCAGAAATAGCTGTGGATTATGTCTCCTGTAATTTGAAGTTAATCGGTGTTGGCATAAACCAAAGACACCAAAAACCAAACCAAACCCCCTGCCATAGAGTTGATTCCTACTCGTAATGACCTCCATTAGGTTTCTGAGGCAGTAAATCTTTACAGAAATAGATTGCCCAGTCTTGCTTCTGCAGAGTGGCTGGTGGGTTAGAACCACCAACTTTCTGGTTAGCAGTTCGATGCCTTAGGCACTGTGCTGCCAGAGCTCCTTAAACCAAGGAGAAAGACAGTATATATTATAAATTTAATATTTTGACAGTAGGGAAGGACAGAGTATTGGTATTGAAGCAGGACTCATCATTCATGGATTTCTTAATGGAAAATCTCACAAAATCACAAGATTCCCTTTGATCACATTCCAGGTTCAAAAAGTAGCCTTCTCATTTCTAATCCAGTTACTCAGGTGACTTGCTAACTAGAAAGGAATGACCTGGGGAGATTGTCACAATAGAATCATATATTCACATTGTAAATCAATAGATCCTCAGCCTTAATTTTAAATCCATTCCTATGATATTGGTTAGGAGCTCTGGTAGCATAGTGCCTAAGGCACTTGACTGCTCACCAGAAGGCTGGCGGTTCAAACCCACCAGCCACTCCTCGGAAGGAAGGTTGGGCAATCCTACTTCCGTAGTGATACTGCCTCAGAAACCCAAGGAGGGGTCGCTATGAGTCGGGGCCGACTCGACGGCAAACAACAACAACAACAACAACATGATATTGGTTAGTATATGTGGAAATACTTAATCCTCTCAACTAAGACTCAAGCGTTAAAATCAAATATCTTGATTTGCAAACTAGACCATTTTAATTCCATCAAATTGCTTTCTTTGTTCTAGTTTTGTGATATGTATTTGTTCATCTAACAGAGATCACAAAGTGAATATAGCAAAAATAGACTTTTAATTTCCAAGTCCAAACTTTCTCTCTACATAAGAAAATAGCACAACCATTCAATTATTCTAACAATAACAAAAAAATAATCAAGAGCCATCCCTGAGTCTCCCCTTTTGCTTATTCCCAACATATAGTAAAGGACTCCTGAGAGATCTACCTTCAAAATATAACCCACTTCCACCCACTTCTCACCATCTCCATTGGTTCCTTCTGTCAGTTGCCTAGATTCCTTCAATAGCCAACAAGTTAGTCTCCCAGTTTATCTTTGTAATCTCCATTTTCTATACTATATGGAATGATTATTATTTTATTTTTTCCCCTGACAGGTCAACTATGAGGTAATCAGTAAGTTACTTGCACTTTGTAACTATTTTATTGTGATTTGGGTGAACGTTTATGGAATAAATTGGTTTTCCATTCAACAGTTCATATACCGTTTCATGGCATTGATTGCAATCTCCACAATATAACACCCCTCTTCCTCCCTCCTCCTTCTGATTACCTTTTCTCTATGTCCTTCTTTCCTATCAACTCCTTCCTTCTGAGCTTTATCCCTGGACAAATGCTGTCTTTTTTATCTCTTATGGTTGATTGTTCTAAGAAGTGCCTACCTCCCTGGTGTCATTCATCAGTCACAACACAATTCAGTCTGTTGTTTGGCTGAACGTTGCACCACAAAAGTAAGTTCTGTTCCAGGCTTAAAGAGTAACCAAGGGCTGTATCTCAGAGGTTTCACAAGCCTCTATCGACCACTAAGCCTGGTGTTTCTGTGGTATTATTTTTAGTTTTGTCCTTATATTTTTCTCCCACTCTATCTAGGATCTCCTGTATGTGTTTGTTCCCTTTGAGAGTGGCTGGCAGTGGTAGCTGGGCACCATTTACTTCCTCTTGTATCAGGGTTGTAGAGACAGACGTTCATGTGGTCCACTCATACCTAGGACTAATTGTTTCCATACATCTTTGATTTTCTTCACTCTTCTTTGCTCTGGGCAAGGAGAAACTAATAGTTAGTTGCACCTGAGATGTCTGCTCACAAGCTTTTAAGATCCCAGTCACTAACCACAAAAGTAGGCTGTAGAACAATGTCTTTGTTGACTATATTATGCCAATTGACTTGATGTCCCCTGCAACTATGGTCCTGAGCCCATAGACCCAATAACTCACTCCCTCAAGGTGTTTAGCTATGATTAAGAAGTTTTCATAATTTTGCCCACTGTTAGCTCTATTATATGAATATTTTTACAATACATACAAATATGTATGCACAAATATTATCTTCTAAACTTAAATATAGTGACTTTAGTCTATAAATATTAGAGTAGTGACTTTACCCTACCCATACCGGTTCAGCTTAGCAGTCTGCTTATGTATCTACTCGTAGATTACTGTTTCTTAATACTGATATTGCCTTATTTTATCTGTAATAGTATTTCCCAAAGGGTGGGTAGAGAAGACAAAGAAAAGTATTACAATGAAAAGTATGAAGGCATTGAATTAGATAACCAAAATGGAAAAATGGACTCAAAATTTCTCAAGCTGAAAGATCCAAATTAAAAATTTAAACTTCAAGTTGTGATATTGAAAGACTCATGGACCTCTGGTGGCATAGTGGGTGAGGCGTTTGGCTGTTAAACAGAAGGTCAGGCATTCAAACCTACCCAGCTAGTGTGTAGTAGGAAGATAAGGCAATCTGCTTTCATAAAGATTTACATCCTTGGAAATCCAATGGGGTTTGCTATGAGACAGAATTGATTCTATGACAATGACTTTGTTTTTTTTTATGAGCAAAATATTGAATGATGCAAGAAGCATCAAAAGAAGATGTAAGAAATACACTGTGTAACTGTACCAAAAATAATTAGTTGAAGTTCAAGCATTTCAGGAGGTACCATATGATCAAGGACCAATGGTACTGAAGGAAGAAGTCCAAGCTGTGCTGAAAAAATTGGTGAAAAACAAGGCTCCACTAACTGACAGAATATCCATTCAACAAATAGATGCACTATTGGAAGTGATTACTCATTTACGCCAAGAAATTTGGAACACACCTACCTGGCCAACTGATGGGAAGAAATGTGTATTTGTGCCCATTCCAAAGAAAGGTTATCCAAAATAATGTGGAAATTAGATGGTGGCATAGGCAGAAAGACTGCAAAGCCCCTCTTCAACAAAGAAAAGGGGAACCAATTAACACAGATACAGAAGATAATCCTGGACCCCTAAGCCTTGAAGGGAAGGATATAGAAGTGGACTAAACTCCAACTAGCAGATGAATTTTCATGAAAACACCAAAAAATGAGAGGGAGCTGCGGTCTGGCAGTGATACTGATGGCAAAGACAGATTGGATATTGCCAAATGGTGTTAGAACCTAAAAATTAACCTAAAACTGGGCCCTGCTAGCCAGGGACTAAACGGGGGACTGCTCTGGTGGCTGAGGAAGAAAAAGGAAAGCAGCAAAGAGGAAGGTGGGCTGAGCTGTGGACTTTTCTCTGTCCAGAGAGTATAGCCATTTTGAATATTTACAAGCTGGTTGAACATTTTGGATACTTACAGTGAAAGTGTTCTCCCAGATTCCAGGGATTTCAAAACAGGCCTCACTTGCCAAGAAGCCCAAGGATATTCCAGACCCGGACAACTGGAAAGGTGTGATATTCCCATTGTTACTTTTATACACCAAACCTTCTTGGGGAACGGAGGTGCGACCATCCTTACCTCCAATCCACTTTCTGGGCTGGCATGAATTTCATCGCAGTCTGTGTGCACCAGTGGAGCCTGGGTGCCCTGTCCCGCTCTGCCCCATTTTTTTTTTTTTCTTTTTTCTCTTTTTTTGTTTGCTTGTTTTTGTCTGTTTTAACACTACTATTATTATTATCACTTTTTTCCTTTTTACTATTATTCTTTATTCTTCCTTTCCCAGGTTAGTTTTCAGCTTTTTTTCTTTTCCTTGATTCTGATTGCAATTTTAATTTTTTTTCCTTTCTCATGGTTAACCCCATTTCCTGTTTTTCTTTTTGCATTCTTCTCATTGTTTGCTTCATTATTCTCCTTCTTTACCTTTTTTCTCTTATTGCCCTCTCCCCAGATATTTCTTTTTCTTCTTTTTCCCTTTATCCTTTTTTTTTATTACTGTTCCTGTGTGATTACATAGTGTATTTTTCTTCCTTTACTTTTACTTTTTTGATGGTTATTCAATTGTTATTTTTCTTTAAATGAGTGGAAAAAGTAACAGTTCTCATATGACACTTGCCTGCTAACCAGACGGCTGGCGGTTCAAACCCATCAGCCACTCCTCGGAAGGAAGGTTGGGCAATCCTGCTTCCGTAGTGATACTGCCTCAGAAACCCAAGGAGGGGTCACTATGAGTCGGGGCCGACTCGACGGCACATAACAACAACAACAACAACAACATGC
>NW_006921864.1:3945284-3946105 GCF_000298275.1 Orycteropus afer afer | reverse complement strand
AGAGAATGTTTGTTTAATAAATGGTGCTGGCAAAACTGGATACCCATTTGTAGAAAAATGAGACAAGATCTGTACCTAATACCATACACAAAAATTACCTCCAGATGGATCAAAGACTTAAATGTGAAACCTAAAACTGTAGAGTTCCTCAAGGAAAAACTAGGGACAAATTTAGGGGCCCTAATATATAGCATAAATACACTATCAAGCATAACCCAAAATGCACAAACAGCAGAAGAAAAACTGGATGAATGGGACTTTCTAAAAATTAAATTTGTATGTGCTTCCAAAGACTTCTCCAAAAGAGTCAAAAGAGAACCTACAGATTGGGAAATAATATTTGGCAATGACATATCTGACAAGGAAATTGTCTCTAGAATTTATAGAAAACTCCAACACCTCATTAACAAAAAGACAAATAATACAATTAAAAAATGGGCAGAAGACGTGAATAGACACTTCACCAAGGAGGATATCCAGGCGGCCTACAAATATATGAAGAAATGCTCACGATCATTAGCCATTAGAGAGATGCAAATCAAAACAACAATGAAATACCATCTTGCCCCAGCACTAGTAGTAAAGTTCAACAAGACTGAAAATAACAAATGCTAATGAAGAAGTGAAGAGATTACGACTCTCATACACTGCTGGTGGTACTGTCAAATGGTACAACCAGTGTGCAAAGCTGTATGGCAATTCCTTCAAAAGTTGGAATTAGAAATACCATTTGACCCAGCCATTCCATTGTTGTTATTGTTGTTGTTGTTGTTATGTGCCGTCGAGTCAGCCCCGACTCATAGCGACCCCTCCTTGGGTTT
>NW_006921864.1:3943504-3944793 GCF_000298275.1 Orycteropus afer afer | reverse complement strand
TTCCGTAGTGATACTGCCTCAGAAACCCAAGGAGGGGTCACTATGAGTCGGGGCCGACTCGACGGCACATAACAACAACAACAACAACAACATGCACACCCCCTGCAGCTTCATTTATTAAGTGAGAGCCACCACTTTCTTCTCCACCAATGGGCCAATGATAAACAATCACCAAGAAAAGCCTGACTCACCCTTGGCTCCTCTTCGCAAGCAGTTAACAGAGATCTAAATACAAGAAAGCCACAATGTCCCCGGAAAAAAAAAAAAAAAAAAAAAAGACCATTGCAGTCCACAAAAAGAAGCAAGATAAAGTGGTAGAAACAGGAAAGCAGGATACAGACCAAGAGCACATCCCTGAGGAAAAAGCAGCATTGGAACTCTCTGATAAGGAATTCAAAAGAATGATATTTAGGTATCTTCAAAGGATTGAGAGACAAATCAAGAATAAAACAGACAAAATCCTAGAAGACTTTTGGAAGAAAATACAAGAAGAAAATGATAAAATCAATGAAAAATTAGAAATGATTTTCAATCTACAGAAATCCAGAAGATTAATTCTAAATGGTCAGAAATAAATAAAACAATGGAAGGGCAAAATAATAGAATTGATATAATGAATACAGAATTAATGATATTGAAGACAAATACCTGAATACTTCTTTGGAAAGTGATCAATCAGAAGAAAAAAGATCAAAACAAAATGAATAAAGTCTAAGGTTCATGTGGGATGCCATCTAAAGGAAAAACCTACAAGTCATTGGAATTCCAGAACAGGAAAAGAAAAATAAAACCACTGAGAAAATTGTCCAAGACTTGTTGGAGGAGAATATCCTTGATATGATGAAAGATGAGAATATATCCATTCAGGAAGTCCAGCAAACCCCAAACAGGATAGATCCCAAAATAGAATAACCAAGACATATCATCATCAAACTCATCAAAACCAAAGACAAAGAAAGAATCCTGAAAGTAACATGGGAAAAACAAAAAGTTACTTACAAAGGACAACCAGTAAGAATAAGCTCAGATTTCTCAGCAGAAACCATGCAAGCGAGAATGTAATGGATGGTATATATAAAACCCTGAAAGAGAAAAATTTTCAACCAAGAATTATACACCTGGCAAAATTATTGCTCAAATATGATGGTGAAATTAGGAGATTTCCAAATAAGCAGAAACTAAGGAATTTGTTAAAACCAGACAAACATTACAAGAGATGCTAAAGGGAATCCTTTGAACAGAGAACTAAAATAGCAAACAACAACCAACCATTAATACACAAGATGACA
>NW_006921864.1:3941296-3943404 GCF_000298275.1 Orycteropus afer afer | reverse complement strand
AGAGACAAGTATTGCTTTGGGTGAAGAGAAGGGCAATGTACCAAATGTAAGTGATCAACATGGTGGCATTGAGGAAGAGGAAGACATAGAGAGGAACATGGGAGGTACAGACAACAAAGATGAACCCTTTTGCACATACAGTACTTCATTGTCAGTGAAGGCAAACATGGGTATATGGGTGGATAGATGGGTGGACAGGCTGAACTATTAGGTATGTCTGTGAAGCAGGGAGTATACCCAAGACCATGTATAGGGTTGGCAGACAACGGCCATATAAGTGTATTTGTATGATCTGAATTCCTAGGTGTATAGTAGAGCTGACAAGGGGCAAGGTTGTATTCACTTCTTGGTCACAGCCAGCTACCCAGAAGGAGCTAGTAGTTGAACCTGTGGGCTGGGGACTGTGGTCACAGGGGACATCAAGCTCAACTGGCATAACATACTACACATAAACATTGTTCCACCTCCCACTTTGGCGAGTACTAACTGGGGTCTTAAAAGCTTGCAAGCAGCCATGTAGATGCAAGGATGGGTCTCTCCTCATCTAGAGCAAAGGAGAATGAAGAAAACCAAAGATTCCTGGAAAGAATTAGTCTAGCAGCTGGTACGCCATGTGATCCACAGCCTATATGTCTATGAGACCAGAAGAACTAGATGGTGCCTGGCTACCACTGTCAATCTCTCGGAGGGGATCTATGTAGGAGATTCAGGATAGAGACGGAGAACAATGTGGAATAAAACTCAAAATCATTTTGAAAAAAAAGGGGGGGCCAGGTTTGGTGGTCTGATAGAGCCTGTTGGAACCACTGAGATGATGGCCCCTAGCTGCCCTTCAGCTCTGGAACTGAACCCATACCTATGGCTTCCAGCCAAACAAAAGGCAGGCATAGGAGTTTGAACATTTACCTGAGGTAGATACACTCCTTGGAGAGAACAATTATGGGAGAAAGAAGGGCTGTTTATGCACTGGGAGACAGCTCAGGGGGCAGGGGTGCATGGAGAGATGAACACAGGGAACAGTTGACTGTCAAGAGGAAGTGGGAGGGGAGCTGTTGCATTGTGGTGAATTGTGATCAACGTCATGAGACAAAGTGTATGTGAACTGCTGTAGGGAAAGTGAATTTGCTCTGTAAATTTTCACCCAAATCACAACACACACAAAAAAAGAATGTGTAAATTATGGAACGATATCATTAATATCACATCCAAGTAAAATCTAGCTTAAGATAATCCAAAAAGGGTTGCAGCAGTATATTGACAGAAGACTTCCAGAAATGTAAGCTGGATACAGAAGAGGATGTAGAACGAAGGATATCACTGCTGATGTCAGATGGATTTTGGCTGAAAGCAAAGAATACCTGAACGATGTTCACCTGTGTTTTATTAACTACAAAAAGGCATTCAGCTCTGTGGATCATAACAAATTAAGTTATGGATAGCATGGCAAAAAAAAAAAAATGTGAATTCCAGAAGACTTAATTATGATCATGAAGAACTTTTACATAGACCAAAAGACTGGCATTCAAACAGAACAAAGGATACCGCATGGTTTAAAATCAGGAAGGGTATTTGTCAGGGTTGTAACCTTTAACCATACATATTCAATCTGTATGCAGAGCAAATAATCTGAAGGTGGTCTATATGAAGAAGAACGTACCATCAGGATTGCAGAAAGACTCATGAACAACCTGCAATAACACAACCTTACTTGCTGAAAGTGACTTGAACCACTTACTGATGAAGATCAAATACTAGTCTTCAGTATGGATTACACCACAACATAAAGAAAACAAAAATCCTCACAACTGGGCCAACAAGCTACATCACAGTAAATGGAGAAAATATTGAAAGTGTTAAAGATTTCGTATTACTTGGATACACAATCAACAAGCAGCAGTTGAAAAATCAGAGGTATTGCACTGGATATTGTTGTTGTTGTTGTTTGCCATCGAGTCGTCCCTGACTCATAGCGACCCCTCCTTGGGTTTCCTAGACTGTATCACTACGGAAGCAGGATTGCCCAACCTTCCTTCCGAGGAGTGGCTGGTGGGTTTGAACCACCAGCCTTCTGGTTAGCAGTCAAGTGCTTTAACCACTATGCTACCAGA
>NW_006921864.1:3940569-3941196 GCF_000298275.1 Orycteropus afer afer | reverse complement strand
CTTCTGGTTAGCAGTCAAGTGCTTTAACCACTATGCTACCAGAGCTGGCGGTTCAAACCCACCAGTCACTCCTCGGAAGGAAGGAAGGTTGGGCAATCCTACTTCCGTAGTGATACTGCCTTGGAATCCCAAGGAGGGGTCGCTATAAGTCAGGGCTGACTCGACGGCACATAACAACAACAGCACTGGATATATCTGATGCAAAATACTTCTTTAAAGTCCATGTTTGTAGCCACTCAATCAGTCCATCTCCTTGAGGATCTTCCTCTCTTTCACTGACCTCACTTTACCAAACATGATATCCTTCTCCAGAGACTGGTCTCTTCTGATAACACGACCAAAGTACAAGTGATGAAGTCTGTCCATTCTCCCTTCCAAGAAGCATTCCAGCTGTATTTCTTCCAAGATAGATTTTTTTTCATTTTTCCAGACATTGACAGTATTTTCAGTATTTTTCAGCAACACCACAATGCAAATGCACGGATTTTTCTATGGTCTACCTTATTCATTGTTCAGCTTCCACATGCACATGAAGCTATTAAAAATACTATGGCTTGGGTCAGGAGCTCTGGTAGCATAGTGCCTAAGGCACTTGACTGCTCACCAGAAGGCTGGTGGTTCAAACCC
>NW_006921864.1:3939635-3940469 GCF_000298275.1 Orycteropus afer afer | reverse complement strand
GAAAATAGAAAGACAATAGAAAAAATCAACAAGACCAGAAGTTAGTTTTTTGAAAAGATCAATAAAATTGACAAACCACTGGCAAATTTAACAAAAGAAAAGAGAGATATAATACAAATAACATGAATAAGAAATGAAATGCGTGACATCATAACAGAACCAACTGAAATAAAAAGGATAATATCAAGATACTATAAAGAACTGTACTCCAACAAATTTGAAAATCTGGAAAAAAGGGACAGATTTCTAGAAACACACCACTTACCTAAACTAACACAGATTGACGTGGAAAAGTTCAACAAATCCATAACAAAAGAAGAAATTGAAAAGTTCATCAAAATATTATCAACATCAACAAAAAAATCCTGGCCCAGATGGTTTCACCGGAGAATTCTACAAAACAGTCAGAGAAGAACTGACACCAATCCTACTCAAACTATTCCAAAACATAGAAAAGAAAGGAATCCTCCCTAATTCATTTTATGAAGCAAGCATTAGCTTGATACCAAAACCAGACAAAGATATCACTCAAAAGGAAAGCTACAGACCAATATCCCTCATGGATATAATGCAAAAATCTTCACAAAATCCTAGCCAATAGACTCCAATAACATATCAAGAAAATGATTCGTTATGACCAAGTGGGGTTCATATCAGGTATGCAAGGATGGTTCAACATTAGAAAAACAATTCATGTCATCTATAACACAAATAAATAAAGAGAACTACATCATCATATCGATTGATGCAGAAAAGGCATTTGATAAAATCCAACACCCATTCCTGAACAAAACTCTCAGCAAAATAGGAATAGAAGGGACATTCCTCAACATA
>NW_006921864.1:3934144-3938425 GCF_000298275.1 Orycteropus afer afer | reverse complement strand
TTGGAGAAGTCTTTGGAAGCACATAAAAATTTAATTTTTAGAAGGTCCCAATCATCTGGCTTCTCTTCTGCTGTTGGTGCATTTTGAATTAATATGCATTCTTCTTCATGTAGTCCAGGTTCTTGGATTATTTGCTTAACATACAGATTGAATTGTTGTTGTTGTTGTTAGGTGCCGTCGCGTCACCTTTATGCACAGCAAAATGAAACACTGCCCTGTCCTGCACCAGCTCCATGATCTTTGCTATACTTGAGCCCATCACTGCAGCCACTGTATCAATCCGTCTCATTGAGGACATTCCTCTCTTTCATGACCCTCCACCTTACCAAGCATGACATCCTTCTCCAGGAAATTGTCCCTTCTGACAACATGACCAAAGTAGGTGAGATGAAGTCTGGCCATTCTCGCTTCCAAGGAGCATTTTGGCTGCACTTCCTCCCGGACAGATTTATTGGTTCTTTTAGTAGTCCATGGTACTTTTGGCATTCTTCATCAGCACTACAACTCAGAAGTGTCAATTCTTCTTCAGTCTTCCTTATTCATTGTCTAAGTCTCACATATATATGAGGAACTAAAAATATCATATAGTGGGTAAGGCTCACCGTAGTCCTCAAGGAGACATCTTTGCTCTTCAGCATTCGAAAGAGATCCTTTGCAGCCAATTTGCCCAGTGCTATACATTAACAACAACAACAACATACGTTGTCTGATGTACTGACCGCTGCTTCCATTGGCATCTATTGTAGAACCAAGCAATGTTAAGTCTTTCACAACTTCAATCTTTTCTCCATCTATCATAATGCTGCTTATAGGTCCAGTTGTGAGGATTTTTGTTCTTTATTTTGAGATGTAATCCATACTGCAGACTATATTCTTCAATCTTTATCAATAAGTGCTTCAAATGATCTTCACTTTCAGCAAGCAAAGTTGTGTCATCAGCATATTGCGGGTTGTTAATGATCCTTCCTCCATTCTTGATACCATGTTCTTCTTCATATAGTCCAGCTTCTTGGATTATTTGCTCAACATATAGATTGAATAACTATGGTGAAAGTATACAACCTTGATGCACTCCCTTCTTGCTTTTAAGCCATGCAGCATACCCTTGTTCTGTTTGAAAAACAGCCTTCTGGTCTATGTACAGGTTCCTCATGAATACAATTAAGTGTTCTGGAATTTCCATTTTTTTCAATGTTATCCACAATTTGTTATGATCCACACAATCAAATGCTTTTGGATAGGCAATAAAACACAAGTAAACACCTTTCTCTTATTCTTTGCTTTGAGCCAAGATCCATCTGACATCAGCAATGATAGACCTCATTCCATGTCCTCTTCTGAATACAGCTTGCATTTCTGGAAGTTCTCTGTCAACATATTGCTGCAGCCATTTTTGAATTATCCTCAGCAAGATTTTACGTGCATGTAATATTAATGGTACCTCTGGTGACATAGTGCCTAAGGCATTTGACTGCTAACCGGAAGGCTAGTGGTTCAAACCACCAGCCAGAAGGAATTTTGGGAAATCTACTTCCGTAGTGATACTGCCTCAGAAATTCAAGGAGGGGTTGCTATGAGTTTGACTTGACAGCAGTGTTTGGTTTGTTTTGGTTTGTGATATTAATGATATTGTTCAAAAATTTCCACATTCTGTGGGATCACCTTTCCTTGAAATGGGTACAAATATGGATCTCTTTCAGTCTGTTGGCCAAGTAGCTGTCTTCCAAATCTCTTGGCATAGCTGAGTGAATGCCGCCAGTGGGACATCTCTTTGTTGAAACATCCCAATGGGTATTCCATCAATTCCTGGAGCCTTGTTCTTTGCCATTTCCTTCAATGCAATTTCAACTTCCTCCTTCAATACCATTGGTTCTTGAACATATGCCACCTCCTGAAATGGATGAAGATCGGCCAGTTCTTTTTGGTACAGTGACTCTGTGTATGTCTTCCATCTTCTTTTGACACTTCCTTCATCATTATTTTGCCCATAGAATCTTTCAATATTGCAACTCAAGGCTTAAATTTTTCCCTTATTCTTTCAGCTTGAGAAATGCCAAGCATGTTCTTCCCTTTTGGTTTTCTAACTCCAGTTCTTTGCTCATATAATGAAATTATAGTAATTGGCTTTGTCTGCTTGAGCTGCTCTTTGAATTCTGTTCAGCTCTTTTATTTTGTCATTTCTTCCATTTGCTACAGATTGAGTAAGTATGGTGAAAAAATACAGCCCTTTCACACAACCTACCTGATTTGAACCCATGCGGTATTCTCTTGTTCTGTTCAAATGACTGTGTCATGGTCTATTTCCAGGTTCCTCATGAGCACAACCAAGTCTACTGGAATTCTCATTCTTCACTTTTTTATCCATAATTTGTTATTATTCACACAGTCAAATTCCTTTGCAAAATCAATAAAACAGGCAAATGTCTTTCTGGTATTCTTTACTTTCAGCCAAGATCCATCAGATATCAGTAATATCCCTCATTCCATATCCTCTTCTGAAACTAACTTGAATTTCTGGGAGTTCCCTGTTGATGTACAGCTAAAACTATTTTTGAAATATCTTCAGCAAAAATTTACTTGTGTGTGATATTAATTATATGGTTCAATAATTTCCACATTCTGATGGACCACTTTTCTATGGAATGAGTTCAAATAGGGATTTCTTCCAGTCAATTGCCCGGGTTGCTTTCTTCCAAATTTTTCAGCATAGATAAATGTGCATTTCCAAAGTTCCAACCATTTGTTGAAACATTTCAGTGTGTATATCATTGATTCTTGTATCCTCACTTTTCAACAAATCCTTCGTTGTAGCTTGGACTTCTTTGTTTTATTCCATTTGTTCTTCATCATATGCTACCTCCTGAAAGGGTTGAACATCAATCAGGTCTTTTTGGTAGAGTAACTCTGTGTATTCCTTCCATCTTCTTTTGATGCTTCTTTTATTGTTCAGTATTTTGTCCACAGAATCCTTCAATATTGAACCTCAAGGCTTGATTTTTTTTTTTTCTTTCAGTTTTTCAGCTTGAGAAATGATGAGGGTGTTCTTTCCTTTGGTTTTCTATCTTGGTCTTTGCACATTTTGTTATAATGCTTTATTTTGTCTGCTAGAGCAATCCTTTGAAATCTTCTGTTCTGCTCATTTACTCAATCATTTCTTCCATTTGCATTAGCTACTATCTCTGCAAGAACAAGTTTCAGATTCTCTTCGGATATCGATTTTTGTCTTCTCTTTCTTCTTTCTTTTTCAAATAACATTTTGCTTTCCTCTTGTATGATGTCCTGCCCCAATTTGACAGGTCATCTCTTGTTGATGTTTAATGTGTCATACCTATTCTTCAGATGATTACTGAATTTAGGTGTGATTGATATATTTCACAGTGGTTATGTCATTTTTAAAGTCCTACTAGTGATGTATGAGGGTTTCAATCTCTCCACCATTTTTCCATCCTCACCAGCATTTTTCTTTTCTTGCTTCTTTAACTTTGCCATTATTGTTAGGATGACATGATTTCTCATTCTTGCTTAGATTTGCATCTTTCTAAGGCTCATGAACATTTCTTCATGTGTTTTTTGGTGACCTGAATATCTTCTTTGGTGAGGTGCTTGTTCATGTCCTCTGCCATTTTTTAATTAGATTATTTCTATTTTTGATGTTGAGGTGTTAATGTTTTCTATAAATTTTTAGAGTTAAGTCTCTTGTTGGATCGGTAGTTGCCAAATCTTTTTTCTCAATCCATAGTTTCTCTTTTTATTCTTTTGGAGAAACCTATGGATGAGTGTAAGGATATATTTTTTAGAAGTCCCTAGTCATTCAGTTTACCTTCTGCTGTTTATGCATTTTTAGTTATGTAGATAGACTACATGCCATAAATTAGGCCCTTAAGTTTACCCCTTTTCTTTCTTTGATACTCGTTATATTTTAAGTTTTACATTTAGGTCTTTGATCCATCTTGAGTTAGTTTTTGTATATGGTGTGATGTATGGATCTTGTTTCATTTTTCTCTAAATGGGTATACAGTTTAACCTGAACCACTTATTAAAGAGATTGTCTTTTCCCCATTTAATGGATTCTGGACTTTGTCAAAGATGAGCTGTTCACAGGTGGATAGATCTATTTTTGGGATCTCAATTCTCCATAATTTTGGGATGTCAATTCTCCATCAGTAAATGTGTCTGTCATTGTATCAATACCAGGATGTTTGGACTATGATGGCAGTATAGGCTTTGAGATCAGAAAATGTGAGACCAAAGAGGCAGGGCAAGATGGAGGACTAGGCAGAA
>NW_006921864.1:3924895-3926474 GCF_000298275.1 Orycteropus afer afer | reverse complement strand
TTGGTCAATGACATGAGACAAAGTATATGTGAACTGCTGTATGAAAAGTGAATTTACTCTGTAAATCTTCACCCAAATCCTAATAATAAAAAAAAAAAAAAGAAAGAAAATGTGAGATCTCCTTCTTTCTTCTTCTTCTTCAGTAATGCTTTGCTTGTGGAAGACCTCTTTCCTATCCATATAAAATTTATTGGCTTTTCCATGTCCTTAAAGAATATTGATGGAATTTGGATCAGGATTGCACTGCATCTATAGATTACTTTAGGAAGTACTGACATTTTTACAGTGTTCTGTAATGTTTATTTTAAAAGTTGTGGTGTCTTTCCTCTCTTCAAAATCTCTCAATAACTCTCATCTCTCTTTCATTAAAAGCTGAAGTCCTACAATGCCTTATATGACCTAACTACTACCTCCAATCTCAGATTTGACTCCTCACCCACTAGCCCACCCTGCTGTTGGCACTCTTGCCTCCTTGCTCTTCTTCCAGCAACATAAGGATGCTTGCACCAAAAGCTTCTTCTTTATCAATTCCTGAGTCCAGAATTCTCTTCCCCTACATAACTGTATCTATCTCCCTTAATTGATTTATGATTTCATTCAGTTTTTCACCTCATTATATAGTCCTTCTCTGACCACAGAAATAAGATAGCAACTCCCTCCACCTCACCATTCTCTACCTCTTTACCTTACCATGATTTTCCTCTCAGCACCTATCACCTACCTGAATAGTAAATAAGTATTTTTAAACTTGTTTTTTCCCTGTTTCCTACACCAAACTATAAGATCTATGAGAGCTAGATCTAGTCTGTTACACACAGTCCTTTATCTCTAAGAGATAGAGTCGGTGCTGGATAAATACTCCTCCAATGAACAATAGAGTTATTTGTTCAATTAGTGCCTCCAAACATAGGCTTCTTGTTGTTGTTATGTGCCGTTGAGTTGGATCCGACTCATAGCGACCCCTCCTTGGGTTTCCGAGGCAGTATCACCACAGAAGTAGATTGCCCTATCTTCCTTCCGAAGAGTGGTTGGTGAGTTTGAGGGGCCAACCTTCTAGTTAGTAGTCAAGTGCCTTAGGCACTATGCTACCAGAGCTCCCTCCAAACATGGGCTAGATATATGAAATATATTTCTAATTTGACTGACAGCTTGACCCACAGAGTCATTTTCTCTCCTTTTGTATATTGTTCCTAATCCTATATGATTCATAATTGATCAGGCCAGGCTATTTTTTTTATGTTCTCTAACTCACATTGTGGTTTCCAGCCTCTAAGAACCTTAGTAACTGCACCATTTGCCTCTAATGCCTTCTCCATAATCTACAACTTTAACTTTTGAAACATAATTCAAAACATGTCTCTCAAGCAAAATTGATCATTCTTCTTTTTATAGTCCTATAATCTGTATATTTAATCTATATACTGAGCAAATAATCCAAGAAGCTGGACTATATGCAGAAAAACGTGGCATCAGGATTGGAGGAAGAATCATTAACAACCTGAGATACGCAGGTGAAAGTGAGGATGACTTGAGGCATTTGCTGATGAGGGTTGAAGAATACAGTCTGCCATATGGATTA
>NW_006921864.1:3885671-3922270 GCF_000298275.1 Orycteropus afer afer | reverse complement strand
TGACTTCATGGATTATAATAGACTATGTGTATCATAACAAATTATGGATAGCACTGCAAAGGATGGGAATTCCAGAACACTTCTGTGGTTGTTAAGGTTATGTGTCAACTTGGTTGGGCCATGGATTTGAGTGGCTAGGCAACTGGGTGTACTTATTCCCCATGATGGGACTGGTAATCAACTCATGGTGGAATCTGCTATGAGCAGCTGAGTAGCTGTCATAGGGGTGTGGTCTGCTCCCAGTATATAAAAAAAGAAACTTTGAGAAAGGTCTCTGAGCTTTTGACACTCTTGGATTCTGCATATTGCTAACTCTTCATGACTCATATCAGCCTGCCATGTTGCCTGCTGATCTTAGGACTGTTTCTGGGCTTGAACTTGTGGCCTGCCATGTTGATTGATAATCTTGGGATTGTGCCATTTTATTTGTTGACCTTGGATTTGTCAGCCTCAGCAGCCAGCAGTTGCCTGAGTTAAAAGAAGCCTCCAGCTCCAGTGGGCTGGGAGCAAGAGGCAGAGTTGAAGCCCAAGATCGAGGAGTCTTCACCTGGCCTCTAAAGCTGGCACTTTGAACTCTGACTTCTATCCTCCTATATTGTGAGAGAATAAAGCCCTGTTTGTCAAAACCATCCCTTTGAGGTATTTTCTGTTAGAGCAGCACTAGATAACAAAAACAACTTCATTGAGCTCATCAGGAACCCATGCATAGAACAAGAGACTGTTATTTGAACAAAACAAGGGGATACTACATGGTTTTAAATCGGGAAAGGTGTGTGTCAGGATTGTATCCTTTCCCCATACTTGTTCAATCTGTATGATGATCAAATAATCCATATGAAGAAGAGTGTGTCATCAGGATTGGAGAGAGACTCTAACAAACTGTGATATGCAGACAACCCAACCTTGCTTACTGAAAGTGAAATAGACTTGAAGCACTTACTGATGAAGATCAAAGACTACAGCTTTCAGTATGGATTACTGAACATAAAGAAAACAAAAATCCTCACAATCAGTAAGCAAAATCGCAATAAATAGAGAAAAGTTTGAAGTTGTCAAAGATTTCATTTCATTTGGATACAGGTAAACATTTGTGGAAGCACCAATCAAGAAATCAAACAATGTATTGCATTGAGCAAATCTTCTGCAGAAGACCTCTTTAAAGTTATAAAGAATAAACATGTCATTTTGAAGACTAAGGTCTGCCTGACTCAACCATGATATTTTCAATTACCTTATATGAATGTGATAGCTGAACAATGCAAAAGGAAGACTGCAGAAGAACTGATTCATTGAAATTGTGGTATTGGCAATGAACACTGAATGCACCATGGACTACTAGATAAACGAACAATTCTGTACTGGAGGAAGTGCAGCTGGAATGCTCCTTAGAAACAAAAATAGCCAGACTTCATCTCTCATACTTTGGTAATGCTGTCAGAGAGACAAGTCCTTGGAGAAGAATGTCATGTGTGGTAAAATAGATGGTCAGCAAAAAGAAGAAGAACCTTAGCAAGATGGATTGAAACAGTGGCTGTAGCAATGGGCTCAGCCGTGACAATGATTGTGAAATCAGCAGTGGATGAGATAATGCTTTGTTCTGTAGTACATAGGGTGGCTATGACTGTGAAATGATGGCACCGAACAACAAATCAAATACGTGTGGTATTTTTTAATAAACAGGAAAACAATAAATTAGTGCCAGAATTTTCTCAAATGTAAATTTTATCCTAATACATTCTTTCCCAAGTTTCCTTTGTCTGTATTAGAACCTCATTAAAAATTGCATGTAAATAAGCATTCATAGAAATATGAATATAAACATAAATATAAATACACACATTTATCATATTATTGAGCTCTTTATTATATATGTTCAATACTTAGTTATTCTGTGCTTTTCTACCAAGATGGCAATGTCTCTCAGGGGATTTATCACCTGAAAACATTTGAGGACCACTCTCCTAGGGATCTGATTAGGTGTCATGAGCACCCAGCTGTGATGCTTACTAAGCTTCTGCCTTTCCCTACTGGGCCTGTCTTCTAACTGTATAAAGACTCACCAGACCCAAGAATGTAGAATAATTATCATCACCACTAAAACCAGCTGTGTCCTTTCTAATGCTCCAAAAAGAGAAATCATGGAGCACTGAGGCCAAAAATTCAGAGTGTAACTGAATTTGCCATTAGAAAGCGGTCATTGCCTGATTTCTTTTAAGTGACTGTGAATCTGCAAAAGGCAATTAAGTTAACTATGGCTGATAGAGAGAACCAATTATTGAGATACTACCAACCATGTGTTACCATCATGGTATAGAATGGTACACAGAATTACATATAAAGAAAGGATACTTAAGAACAAGAAATGTGACCCAAAGTAAAAGTCTGAGTAGCAAAGAGGGGATAGTAGATAAATTTTTTATTGGTTTGTTTAACAGCACATTGTGAATTCTCAATGAAGCTGTTCCCCACCTCATAATGTTCACACCTGATGCTATAAAAAATACATAGCATTTTATGGGTGGCATTTTATGGGTGGCTTTTTATGGGTGGCTTCAGCACTTCTAAACAACAAAACAAGTTGTTGTAGTAGTTTTAATATAATTTAGGGAACATTTATAACTTATCCAGAGATATTTTATTTTCCAGAGGAGTTTTTCCATAACTTTAACACTAATCTTCATTTCCTCTTTGATATATTGCTAAAAACTTCCCTAAAAATAAAAGTATAAAGTGTATTCTACAATTCCAGAAACTAATGGACACTGACATAGATCTTCTTTGCCTCAGTGAAAAATGATCATTCCAGTAAGTTTGTTTTAAAAATCACACAATTTAGATGACCATTTGGAATACATTATTAACAAAAAAGAACAAAATGGTGTGCTACATAAAAAGGTAGCAGAACAGTGTCATTCAAATTAACTCCTAGCTAACATGTGAACATAAAGCCAAACCAAATTTTTGTCAAGTCAAGTCTGATTATGGTGACCCCATGTACTACAGAGTAGAACTGATCCAAAGGGTTTTCTTTGTTTTTATCTTTTATAGAAGCAGTTCTCCTGGCTTGTTCTCTGCAGTTCTGCTGGGTGGGTTTGAACCTCCAAACTTTAGGTTATTAGTCAAGCACAAACTATTTGTGTCATACAAAACATCCACATAGAAAGATGTAAAAGAATGCAAAGAAGCTAGTTCTTCCTCATTTCCTGAGTAGCAAAACCATATGCCTTATTTTTACATTTGTTTTAAAGCATAAAAACAATTTTATATTTGTTAAAATAACTTTTATACTTTTTTAATATAATTCAAAGCTAAATATCATCTTCAATCTGTGTCCCATCTCACCTGTCTCTCTACAAGTAATCACTCTTAATGCTTTTGTGAGTTTCCTGTCAGATTATTTTCTGGCATTTTAATATGTGAGCCACTCCATGGAAGGAAGTTGGGGCAATCTACTTTCATAAAGATGCATCGTCTCAGAAACCTAATGGGTGTTGCTGTGAATTGGGATTGATTCAACAACAGTGAGTTTATATATATATCTATGTGTGAGAGAGAGTGTGTGTATACTTACATATATAAAGAATTTTATGATAGTGGACAACCTGTTTATTTTTTGAGCTTAACAACATATCTTTGCAGTCTTTTCATACATAACATTTTGTGTATTTACTACACAGCTTAAAAAAATAACCAGTTGCCATCAAGTTTTATTCTGACTCATAGTGACACCATGAGTGTCAGAGTAGACCTGTATTCCATAGAGTTTTCAGTGGGTGATTTTTCAGAAGTAGATGTCCAGACCTTTCTTCCAAGGTGCCTACGAGTAGACTACAAATGTCACCCTTTCTTTTAGCAGCCAAGCATATTAACCAATTACATCACCCAGTGAATCCATCTACATACTGCTTAGATAATGCAATTTCTAAAGCATATGTCATGCTTTTGGAAGATGGTTTGTGTTTACAAACTTTGGTGATGTGCATAAACAATGTTGCTACCAATGTTCCTGAACGATGGAATCAGATTTATAAAGGAAAATATTTTATACTCTAGCCAAATACATTTGGACTTATAAGGAGAGTTGGACAAATAGCCTATGATTAGGATTCAACAACTGTAATGATGTCATTATAAAATATTTCTGGAAAAGTTGGAATTATACAAAGACCCCCAAAGAGTTGAATTAATCACACACACACACACACACACACACACATATATTCCCATTAGATGTTTGTCAGCAAAACCATGTTGCTTTTCTAGATATACACAAGAAAAAGTTATTAAATTAATATTTGGGGTAAGTATTTACACTTTCAATAGAAAACATAATAAACCCAAGCCTTAACCCTCTTAGCAAGGGAAGCATCTGTCTTTCTTAAATGTCATGGCCAATAATTACCTATCTGGGAGAGCAGAATTTCTTTAAGTTACTCCACAGTATCAGGCACATAGTGTATACTGATTAAGATAATGTGTTACCTAAAAGGGGAGCCTGGGTAGGAATAAGCCATGTAAGCTTATTCACCAAGGAAACTCTCTGATTCAATCTTACTCTCTGAACAGGACTTTGTAAATAAAAATTTAATCCAGAAATTGTTAGCCAGCCATTCCCTACAAATTGTATAAACATTACTAAGGTAAAAAAGCTAGCCAAGATATAGAAGCACCTTTTTTATCTCCACACAAAGGCAATGGTGACAAAATAAAGTTTAAAACAAAATATGAAGCATTAGATTAGCAAACAAGAAGAAAGTAAGCATTGCTATGTAGAATCATTTTATGTATCACAGAATATTTCACACTTCCTTCTTATTTCCTATTCAAAAATAGGAAAGAATACATTCAGGATGAAATCATATACACCCACTCCTCACTTATCAACTGTGGTTAGGTTCCAAAGACCAAGTCGTTGTGCAAAATTGGCAAGAGTCAGAGTCTCATCTCATGTTCACTCGTGTCCTCCCTGTTGCTCATTGCCTTTTAGGTGCCACGTATGTCTCAGAGTATGTGTGGTGTGGCAAGTGCCTTTTCCCCACCACACTTTCCCAACCCCTATGGAGCCCATTGGGGTTGGGGGTAGAGGTGGTAGTGGTCCATTTTCACCTGCTTCCTGCAGCCCACAGCCTCCCACTGCCTGCCGTGAACCACTAGTCCTCTGTCAGCCCTAGTTCTACAATCCCATGTGACCCACTTCCTTCTCCCCACCTTCTCCCACCAACTTTTCCAGTACCTTTGAGCCCTCACCACAACCCCTTGCCTACTCTGACCTCATATTATTCCACCATTGCCCCTACCCTTTATGGTTTGACCAAGACATTGCAGAAAAACAGAAGAAGTTTTCCCACCCAAAAGTGGCCTGTGGAGGGCTTCCCAGATCACTCTATGGCCCCGTGTGGGGCCTGGACCTTGAATAAGAGACACCACCTGAGAGTTTTTTTAGAGGTGTCATAAATGTGAAATGTCAGATTACAAAATAGTTGATAAGTGAGGAGTAGGTGTATACAGTATTACTATGGAATGGTTGTCCTTTGGTTAAAAATAATTCCTGATTGTCTTTTGAAATCCTCCTTGGAAGTGAGAATGGCCAGACTTTGTCTTACCTACTTTGGTCATGTTGTCAGAAGAGGCTATTTCCTGGAGAAAGATATCATGCTTGGTAAAGTGGAAGGTCAGTGAAAAAGGGGAAGACCTTCAACAGGATGGACTGACACAGTGGCTACAATGATAGGCTCAGGTATAGCAAGAATTGAGGGGATGGTGCACAACCAACCATTGTTTCATTCTGTTGTACATGGTGTTGCTATGAGTTGGAGATGATTCAATGGCACCTAACAACAACAACAACAACAACATGATTGTCCTATAATATTGTGTCAGTCTGGTCATTTCAGCAACACTGATGTATAATTTTTAGGGCAAGAATCAAAGAAAGCTATGAATGATATCAGTGTATTTTGAATGACAAAAATTAGGCCATCTGTGTTGTGTAAGAGGTGACAAGAAAGCAGGCCTAAAACACAGCAATAATTAGTCAGATAGGATGGCAAAAAATTTATTATATGCTGCTATATGGATGGTTAAGAGCCTAAAGATAAGAAATGGATTTCAACTGCCGTACAGAGATTTATTTAAGACTGATGACATAGGCTATAAAATTCTGCGTTTCTAAGGAAACTTGGAGAATTTCCTTCCTGAGAAGTATTTAAGAATATGATGGATAACTGTTTGTAATAAGAATTTTTATAATGTCTCTGCTTCTGAATAGTCCATACTACTTTGTCATTATAGAATCCTATATATATGATTTCTCTCCTAGATATAGGTCCTCTCCACCTAGCTAGTATATTTTTTATCTTCCAGGTTTTATTGCAATCCGTGTTCATAGAGCCTTGAGTTAAATCTAGAGACATAGATTACTAGCAATGTACATTTATGAGAGAGTAGAAATGTTCAAAGTAACAAGACATTGAGGTCTTTTTAGTTTTCCTAAACAGGCTAGGGGTAAAAGAGAACAATTTTTTAGAGAATTCTGAAGTTATAAATTTGAATTAATGTTATCATGTAAATGTTCCTAGTATTAGAATCTATATATTATATGCCCTAAAAGTTCTGACAGTTAGTTATCTTTGAACCATTATCATTCTCGGAGTTTCCTCAAGAACTTCCCATCTATATACTCCCTTAATCCAAGATCAGAAAGGATAACATTACAAGACAATATGGCTACAAGCCAATTTATATTCTTTTTGAGTTCTTGGAACTGCAGATGCACACCTGGTTAGGAAACTAAGAAGGTAGCTAAGATGCTAAATAGTCTACAGATGCTTAGGGTACAGATGCTTAGAGTATCTTTTGATGGAGTTCTTCTAGACATACATGTGTATCATCTCAAAACCTTCACTGTCACAATCCATTTCCACAAGTTCATGCACATCAGGAGGCTGTTAATTATGTGTTTGGTTGTAATCTGTGAGTCAGCCTTGGTCTGAATCAATTAATGTACTTATTTTGAAGGGGTGGTGGGCATGGGTAAACTTTCTCTTATGCTACCAAGAGCAAATAGTATAGTGTTCTAAAAACACTAGATGTTTAAATCAGTATTACACTATAATGTCTTCTGTTCAATTTTGGAATGTATACAGTATACTTTATATATATCATAAACATGAATGTTTTTCATTCTCAAATTTTAGGACACTTTTTTTTTTTTTTGAGACACTTCTCACGTATCTGATATATCCATTTATCTTAGCTTGGGTATAGACTTCGGGAGAGACAGTGGAAAGCAGCAAGTTTATAACAGAAAGATCTTAGGAACAATATCAGCGGGAGAGTTAAGGAAGACTGCACAGAAGGAGTGGTTGAACAGCTGTGCAGTCACAACAAAGGCCTCATCAGATTCCACCAATGGCTCTGAGGAATTGAACAGCCCCAGGGAGCTATTCCACTTTATAGCAAGGGAGCATAGTTCATCGTTGACCAATCTTGTAGTTTTTCCCCAGCAGAGGGGCCATGCCATTCAGTTAGGGGGTTTTCATTAATCACAGACAATTCTGGGAGAGAGATTCAGGTAAGAGCTGTCAGTCACCAACTTTCCTAGAAGCTTGAGAAATGAGAGCTGAAGGAGATCTCAGTGGCATTCTGTATCACCCACCATCGTATTTTTATCTCAACCCTTTTTAATCTTATTTCTGCTCTCACTACATAACAAAAACCGTATTTTCAAGCTTCTTTGATGATATTTTCAACATTCAACACTCCTAAATCTGCATTTGAATAATTCATTTTCTAATAAGTCTTCCCTCTTGGTTAGAATCAAGGTGGTAGTTATAGAGGAGGTGAGAAATGGTTGGATTTTGAGTATACTTTGAAGGTAGAGTCGACAGAATTCACTGATGGATTTACTGTTGTGTGGTATGAGGTGAAAACAAAAATCAGGAATGTGTCTTGTTTCCTAAGCAATTGAAATAATAGAGCTATAATTTAATGAAATGAAGAATGATACTATAAGAAAAGGAGGTTGTGGCTATGGGAGGGCGGAGATAGAGAGCAGAAGTTAATTTTTTGGACATGTTTACTTTGATATGACTATTAATATTTAAAAGATGATATCAAGTAGGCAGTTTTATGACCTGAGTGTAAAATTCAGGAAAGGAGTAAAGAGTAGATATATAAGTTTGGGATATATCAACTTATATATGCCATATAAAGCTTTGTTATTGGAATGAATTCACCACTGAAATAAGTACAGCAGAGTCAGTGAAGAAAATTAAGTAGTAAAAGCCAGAAAGATAGAATGAAAACCCAGCAAGTAAAATGTTCTCATAGCCACAAGATGAATTTTTTTCAGAGGAGAGAGTTATCAGCTCTATCATTAACTGGTGGTAGTTCAAATAAGATTACTGTAAACTGAACATTTCATTTATGCTGTGCACACCACTAGTGACCATCAGTCACAAACCTACTCTCTGATTCCAAAGAATTCTTTCATAAACATTTATATACCTGATTTTCAGCCATATTTTTCTACTCAGTGCCTTATGAAAATAACATTTGCTTATACTTCCTTTTGATCCCTTATATATGCCTTCTATCATTTAAAATAACTGTTTCTCCATCTACTCGAAAGCTATCCATCTTTAAAGTTCTAATTTCATTTTCCATTCACGATTTTCTCCAGAGAATACTCAGGCCAAGTAAAGATTTACTATCAAAATTATATGTTCAGAACTTTCATAGAAAATACCGCTTGATAGTGTATTGATTTTAAATGATTAGAATAGCAAATTTCAAAGATAGACAAGTTTCCTTCGTGCGATTTCACCATAGAGCCAATTTCATTGCTAAGCTTGCATCTAAGACAGAAAATCCATTCTATTTTAGAATTTCTAAATTTAAAGAAATTCTTATATCTGTAAGTCAAACTCCGCTGCCTTTAAACTTAAATCAACCATTACTAGTGAGTACTTTTGTAACAAAAAAAAAAAAAAAAAAATCCTCTTTATTTTGTTTGTCCTGTAAATGTTTAAAGATTGATCACTATCATGTTCCTCCAACTGATCTGCGGCCCCATCATTCTTTCCTTTTCCAGACTAAACACTCCAGGTTTCTTCAAACATTCCTTATGTGACACCACGTCTAGGCCTTTTACTATCTTGGTTGCCCTATATATTAGCTCTAATTTGTCAATGTCTCTCTTAAAGAGTAGCAAATTAAACTGAGTCCACCACTCTCCAGAATGGCTTAGGTTAGTGGATGCTGAACTGAGAATCTTCTCCTCGGTATTCTAATCACTCCAACTGGGTAAGGCAGCCTAAGATTTAATTGATTATTGGTTTACCAGTAACTTGCTACTGAGTTTATCTACTGACTTATACCGAGTTTGTAGTCAACCAACATGGCAAGTGCCTTCCAATATAGAAAAATAAATAAATAAGTTTTAAGCCATGGGTGCAGGAATCAACATTTGCACCACTTAGTCTACCTCTATCTTATTTTTATCCAGTGGTCTTAATAACAATCTTTAATTATTTACAAAAACAAATGAGTCAAACATATAAAAAGCATTGTAAGCTGAAATGTTAAACATAAAATTAAGAGAAAATGTCATAATAAAGTATAAAGCTTAAGACAACTACAAAAATAGAACTTTAAAAAAGGACAGTAAATTAAAAAGCCTCTGTACGATAAGGTGTATACTCATATCTTGGTTCAAAACAGTAGTTCAAATTCAAAAATTATTTTAGGCAGTAAACAGAGAAGCAGAGGGCATAAAAACATGCAAAATTCTTACCTTCAAGTACACTGAGACCTCCATATCAAATATATAATATAACTAACTTAATTGTGAAAATAGTCATAATATCTATCAATTTACTAAGAATCATTGGCTGTACACTTAAAATGGATAAATGAATACCTTAATAAAGCTGAAAAGAAAAAGAACTTCTGTTCAAGGACTTGTGTCCAGAATATATAAGGAACTCTCAAAGTAAAATAATAAGAAAAAAATATATATATATATATATATCAATTAAAAAAATGGGGAAAAGATTTGAACAGACACTTCACTACAGAGGATATATGTTGTTGTTGTTGTTAGGTGCTGTCCAGTCATCTCTGACTCATAGCGACCCTATGCACAGCAGACAGAAACACCACCCAATCCCGCACCAGCTCCATGATCCTTCTATACTTCAACCCATTTTCACAGCCACCTTGTCAATCCATCTCGTTGAAGGCCTTCCCGTCTTTCCTTGACACTCCACCTTACCAAGCATGACATCCTTCTCCAGGGAATGGTTGCTTCTGATAACATGACCAAAGTATGTGAGACAAAGTCTGGCCATTCTTGCTTCCAAGGACCATTACAGCTGCACTTCCTCCAAGACAGATCTGTTAGTTCTTTTAGCAGTCTACGGTACTTTCAGCATTCTTCTCCAGCACCACAACTCAAAAGAATCAACCCTTCTTCGGTCTTCCTTATTCATTGTCCAGCTCTCACATGCATATGAGGCAATTGAAAATATCATGGCTTGTGTCAGGCACACCTTTGTCCTCAAGTAGACATCTTTGCTTCTCAGCATGTGAAACAGGTCCTTTGCTGCTGACTTGCCCAGTTCTATACTCTAATGTCCTGACTGTTATTTCCATTGGTGTTTATTGAAGAAACAAGCAATGTGAAGTCTTTGCCAACCTAAATCTTTTCTCCATTTATCATGATGCTGCTTATTGGTCCAGTTGTGAGGACTTTTGTTTTCTTTATATTGAGATATAATCCATACTGCAGACTGTCTTCTTCAATCTTCATCAGTAAGTGTCTCAAGTCATCCTTACTTTAGCAAGCAAAGTTATGTCATCAGTGTATCTCATATCTCATGTTGTTACTGATTCTTCCTCCAATCTTGGATACAAATATGGATCTCTTCCACTCAGTTGGTCAGGTAGCTGTCTTCCAAATATCTTGGCATAACTGAGTGCCTCCAGTAGGGCATCCATTTGTTGCAACATCTCAATGGCTATTCTGTCAATTCCTAGAGCCTTGTTCTTCAGCAATTCCTTCAGTGCAGCTTCGACTTCCTCCTTCAGTACCATTGGTTCTAGATCATATGCCACCTCCTGAAAGAGATGAAGATCTACCACTTCTTTTTGGTACAATGACTCTGTGTATTCCTTCCATCTTCTTTTGATGCTTCCTGTATCATTCAATATTTTGCACATAGAATCTTTCAGTATTGCAACTTGAGGCTTGAATTTTTTCCTCAGTTCTTTCAGCTTGAGAAATGCCGAGCATGTTCTTCCCTTTTGGTTTTCTAACTCCAAGTCTTTGCACATTTCATTATAATAATTGGCTTTGTCTGCTCGAGCTGTTCTTTGAAATCTTCTGTTCAACTCTTTTATCTTGTCATTTCTTCCATTTGCTTTAGTTACTCTCCACTCAAGGGCAAGTCTGTCTCTTCTGTCATCCATTTTGGTCTTCCCACATGATGTTCTTGATGTCTTCCCACAATTCTTCTTGTTTCTCATCATTGGTGTTCAATGCACCACATCTATTCTTTAGATGGTCTCCAAATTCAGGAAGGATGCATTCAAGATCATATTTTGGCTCTTGTGGACTTGTTTTAATTGTCTTCAACTTCAAGTTGAACTTGAAAATGAGCAGTATATGGTCTGTTCCACAATCACCTTCTGGCCTGATTTTGGCTGAAGATATTGAGTTTTTCCATTGCCTCTTGCCACAGATGTAGTCAATCTGATTTCTGTGTGTTTCATCTGGAGAAGTCCCCATGTATAGCCACTGTTTGTGTTGTTGAAGAAAGGTATTTGCAATGAATAAGTCATTGGTCTTGCAAAATTTTACCATGTGAGTTCCAGCATTATTTCTGTCACCAAGGCCAAATTTTCCAACTACCGGTGATTCTTCTTGTTTCCAACTTTTGCATTCCAGTCACCAGTGCTAATTAACACATCCTGATTGCACATTAGTTTCTTCTGCATACACACACCATATGACTACACATTCTAGGTATACACTCAAGACAAATGAAAATTGTGTTCATACAAAATAACATATATGAATCTAAAAGTAGTCTAACCATGATATCTAGGAATTGTGATGCTAGATGATTATTCAAGTGATTTGAAAACATATCTTCACACAAAAGTTAATTGCAGCTTTATTCATAATCATCAAAATCTGGAAGTAGCAAAGATATCCTTCAACAAGTCAAAGGAGACTGAATTGTTGGACATCTATCTGATGAAATACTGTTCATTGTTAAAAAGGAATAGGCTATCATGTCATGCAAAAACATGGATGAACTTCGAATGCATATTGCTAAGTAAAATAAGTTCACCTAAAAAGGCTACATATGATTCCATGTATGTGACATTCTGGAAAAGTCAAGACTGTAGGGAATATAAACAGTTCACTGCACATAGGCTTGCCAAAGAAGGAAGGTTAAAATAGGATTTTTTAAGGTGGTGAGCATATCTTGTATAATACTGTAATGGAATACACATGACACTATATATTTGTCAAAACTCATAGACCTTTACAGAACAGTTATACTTTATGTATGAGAGCTTAAAAAGAAAACATTTGGGAGTTTGGGAACACAAGAATGGAAAAGAGAATGTGACAAGAGAATCTATCTATTACAAAAATATAAAATGACCTCACTGAAGGTGGTAGGAAAAGGTGCAGACCTAAGTAACTTTGGGAATGAGGGAAATTGTGAGGTTATGGACAAAAAGGAACTGTACGTAAGAAATGTACAGGTGGTAAAGTTGTTTTCAATGAGGGTATAGGTTAACAGGTCTGAAACCATTATACTGGAGTTGACCAATTAAGTAAATTGATAGAGAATGGGGAAGCCAGGTTTCTCACTGTAAGACTAGAAAGTTAGAGATAAGCAAGGAGTTCCATGTGGAAATGGATTAGATTCAGAGACCTCAATATGCACTCATCTTTAGTTTAATATAGATGCAGACAGTTACATGTAGAATTATTTACAAATGTTTATATATGTGTGTGTGTGTGTGTGTATGTAGGCATCAATACATTCAAATATCTTCTTGTGCTTTCTGCTGAAAGGGCTGATAAGCAAGAATACTGCAAGAGCAACAAGCACACCCAGCACCCTGATTTTTATTTCTAATGCTATTCTCCAATAAAAGGCATCAGAACTTGTTGAAGAAATGACTGATTTTAAGAATGGGACAGGGTACATACAAAATGTGCCTGGAGTATACCATAGGGCCGGGATGCAAAGAAACACCTTGAAAATGAATAATAATAATAATAATTAAAACTAACAACAAAAGTGAGTCAAAGTGACATAGGAATCAATTTAAAAAGTCCCTGATATCTGAAGCTGGAACACTATGAGCAACAGAAACAGTATGAAGTATTAGATAGTAACCCAAAATATAAAATAAACATGCATGAGTCCATACTAATATAGGTAAATGATTGACTAAAAAATGAGAGAACATAGAGACTCTCCTGTGTGGAAAATATTCCAATAATTTATGTATATATTCTGCCTTCAAGGAGATGAAGCATAGCTCTTCACCCTTTAAATGTGGACTCTGCATACTGACTCCCTTCCCAAGAGAACAGTAGCAAAAGTAGAATATTTATAGTAAAGAAACACAACAAATAACCTCAACTAGATGACCAAGATTGACATCAACAATAATAATTCATGCCAATAGAATACATACCCTTGATATGTTGTAACAAGAAATGGTGATTTACCTCCATGGTCTTCCTCATAAACACACACACACATACAAATCCAAACCAAGTGTCATCAAATCATTTCCGACTCATGGCAACCACATGTGTGTCTGAGGATAACTGTGCTCCATAAGGTTTTCAACAGCTCTTTTTTTTTTTTTTCTTGGAAGTAGATCACCAGGCCTTTCTTTGAGGCATCTTGGGTAGACTCAAACCTCCAAGTTTTCTGTTAGCAGCCTAGTGCACTAACCATGTGCACCATCCATGGACTCTTTTAGCAAAATAGAGGTGTCAAGAGAAGGAAACAAGTACACATAATCAAAAGACAGTACTAAAATTACAGATAAAATACCAAACACATCAATTACTACAATTAAGGTATACTGATTGACCTTTATATTGAAAATTGCACATTTAGGGAACTGTTATATAAGGACACACACACACACACAAACACACACACAAATCTGTAGGCTCAGATGACCCTGTGTATATGCCATGTTTCAGCAGTCCTCTTACTACACAGTTCCAGTGAGTTAAGGGGGACTTTAATTCATTACTCCAAGGTAGTGGGTAGAAGTTCAACTTCATTCTGCCTCCATTCGCATGGTAGGCAGAGGACATTTAATTTAATGGCTGCTCTTAAAAAAACAGAAACAAGCTCACTGCCATCCAGTCGAATGTGACTCATAGCAACCCCTCCTTGGGTTTACGAGGTGGTGTCACTATGGAAGTAGATTGCCTGATCTTCCTTCTGAGGAATGGCTGGTAGGTGTGAACCATCAGCTTCCTGGTTAGCAGTCAAATGCCTTAGGCACTATGCCACTAAAGCTCCTCTGTGATGAAAACATCCTTTCTTAATTCTCCCAAGCAATTTAGGCTCCTGCTATAACACTGCATGTAAAGTACAGAAGCTGCATAAAAAAATTCAGCATTCATTAAATTTAATTTAACTAGTTCTGGTAGCTTAATGCCTAAGGCACTTGACTGCTAACCAGAAGGCTGGCAGTTCAAACCCACCAGCCACTCCTAAGAAGGAAGATGGGGCAATCTACTTCCATAGTGATACTGCCTTGAAAACCCAAGGAGGGGTCACTATGAGTCAGGTCCAACTCGACAGCACATAACAACAACAACATTCTTTAACATTATCTCTATATAACACTTACAATTTGACAAGAAGGAGAAAAGACAAATTAGTATTTGTTCACTTTTGTCTTAGCCTAGTGTCCTAGTATGATTAAACATCAACATGTATTCTTAGGTTATGCTCAAGTCCTTCCATATTTTCTATGTTTCACAAATTTTCTAAAGGTAGAATCCTCATAGTTAAGAATAGACATAGTTCAGAATAGACATAGTTCACATTCTAAGAGTTTTGTTACCTACATGAAATTTTTCCCTAATCATTATTTAAGTACTTTTGGTAGGGTGAAAGAAAACCATTTCCATTTGGCTACTGTGGGGAAAAAAAAAATTGTAAAATTTCTAGATAACTTGCATACTACTATGTAGTACAGTATTTGAAAAGCATTAACCAGAAGCAACAGATTCTAACATGGTTATTAGTTTCATTCTAATCACTACTAAAACTTCTGGGTTCTGAATCATCTCCATAGAGAAATAGTGGAACATCCTGATTGGCTCTGTAGGCCAGTCCCATAGCCTCATGCCTAAGAAAGCCCACCAGTCTATTCTCTTTACAATATTCTATTTATCCAAGATAATCAACATTTTATCTATAGGACCCTTCCAGGCCAAAACTAAACTTGCACGTGTTTTTGAAATCAAAACTTGTATCTCTTTGGGGAATTCTAATTTCACTTTAATTGTGATTAAAATAAGTGATATTCCTATAAAAGCGTCTGGTCCAGGCATCAGAACCACCACTACAAGCAAGCAGAGACTCAAATAGTGTAAATGGGGAAAAATGGCTTTTATCCAAAAAGCACATTTCTTTCAAACACATTCTCTCAGAGCGTATTAAAAAGAATTAGAATGTCTGGTTAGTGTTTAGATCACCTTATAAGATCTCATGTGTAGCCTTCAGTTTGTGCACAAGGTAGCCATACAAAAATCCACTGGAGATTTCAATGTTGCTTACATTCTTTGTTTTGCTAATCACTCAAAAAAATCTCACTTGATTTCATTTACAAAGGCATTGTGGGACCTCTCTTATTCTACATGGCTAACAGGATATGTGGGTTCTTCAAGTTAAAAGCCAAGAAGTATCAATGTATGCAAATGGAATCTCCTGCTCCAGAGCCTTTGGACATGTAAGAATTTAACAGGATTGTTAACAGTCAGAGCAGCATCTGAAACTTTTTCACATTGTAATAATAATTTTGAAGTCCTTGGTTGGTGCAAACCATTAATGCGGTAGGCTGTTAACCCGAAGATTGAAGAAGCAAGTTCATCCTGAAGCTTCTCAAGAGAAAATGCTGGTCGTCTACTTCCAAAATATCACCCACTGAAAGCCTTATGGAGCACAGTTCTACTCAAATTCATATGAGATCACAATGAGTTAAAATTGTCTCAACAGCAACTGGGAAAAAAAAAATAGTGATTTTAGCTCAATTAAAAAATTGTTTTATGAAACATGGACATTCTGTTAGATAAGAGTCAAAAATACTAGAATCAGTCAGTGTGTATTTTTTTATAGCAGTGAATTGTCACTGTAATAAATTAAAAAGTCTTTAAAGTTTTCAAATCAATCTATTTCAATATAGTAATATTGAAAATCGTCTTCCAAAGTTAGGAACAGATTCTATTTCTTTTCCAAATTATTTCTTTTTTCCTGACTTTTAGGTACAAATTAGGACCTAATTAAAACAAATAAGTATAAACTTTAAATAAGCCTCTGACATTTCATTCAAACCTACAAATCCTTAAAAGTCCATGTGTCACCACTCTAACTTGAATTGAGACTTCCAGCCAGGAGCTGCAGGAAGACAAGAGCCAAGTGAATTATAATACCTAGTAGTTACTACTCTGGGAAGCATCAGTTCAAAAGCTGGGCCTAGAGCCAAGCAGCTTTTAGATACTAACACTATACACACAAATCATCATCCATATTTTCAGGATAGGCTGGAGGAGTGTACAGAAAAGCTTGCAGATAACTTCCCTGAAGAACTAAATCATAATTGGTTTATCTCTAATTAAATCTTAAGAGAAAACACTGTTTCATCAGTCAGTTCTTGTAGTATTTTAGGAAAGCCTGAATTGATGACCACTAGCTCTGAAGGGCCTAATATTCTACCCCAAAAAATGTTCACTATAGCCCATGCTTTTCATTCAAGTCATTTTACCAAAAGCATGCAGTTATCTACATTTGAAACTTCTAGTTTTAACATAAGTCTTCCTTCTGTGTCCAGAGATACTGATTGGTTTTCATAAGTTGGTTGTCATTTGCTTTTGAGTCAATTCCAGCTATGGTGACCCCATATCTACAGAGTAGAACTTCTCCACAGGGTTTCCAAGGCTGTGACCTTTTAGAATCAGCTCACCAGGCCTGTCTTCCCAGGCATCTCTGTAGGAGATTCAAACCTCCAACCTTTTGGCTAGTAGTTGAGCACTTAGTTGTTTGCAACACTCAGGGACTCCATCATAAGTTTACAATTTAGAGTATGGTTGTTGTTAGTTGTTGTCAAGTCGGTTCTGACTCATAGAGACCCTGTTGTCAGAACAAAACACTGGCGTCCTGCTCCATCCTCACAATTGTTGTTATATTTTAGTTCATTATTCCAGCCACTGTGTCAATCCATGTCATTGAGATACTTCCTCTTGTTCATTGACCTTCTACTTTAACAAGCATGATGCTCTTCTCCATGGACTAGCCCTCCTGGCCCAAAGTGAGACAAAATCTTTCCATCTTCACTTCTAAAGAGCATTTTGACTGTACTTATTCCAAGATACATTTGTTCATTCTTTTGGCAGTCGAGGGTATTTTCAATATTTTTTTTGCAAAAACCATAATTCAAATGCCGCAATTCTTTTTCAATTTCCCTATCCATTGTGCAGCTTTTGTATGCATATGAGGCAATTGAGAAATACCATGACTTGGGTCAGGTGCACCTTAGTCTCAAGGCTACATCTTTGTTTTTTAACACTTCCAAGAGGTCTTTTGCAATAGATTGGCCCAGAGCGCTATGCTGGTTGATTTCTTGATTGCTACTTCCATTGGTGTTGATAGTAGATCCTAGTAAAATGAAATCTCTGACAACCTCAATCTTTTCTCCATCATTGTTTATTGGTCTACTTGTGAAGATTTTTCTTTTCTTTATGTTGAAATGCAATCCATACTGAAGGTTTTATTCTTTGATCTTCATCAGTAAGTGTTTCAAGTTGTCCTCCCTTTCAGTAAGCCAGGTTGTGTCATCTGCAGATAGCAGGTTGTTATTGAGTCTCCCTCCAATTCTAATCCCATGTTTTTCTTCATGCAGTCCAGCTTCTGGGATTACTTGCTCAACATACAGATTGAATAAGTATAGTGAAAGAATACAACCCTGATGCATACCTTTCTGAATTTAAACTATGTAGGATACTCTTGTTCTCTTTGAACCACTGTCTCTTAGTCTATGAACAGGTTCTTGAACCACTGTCTCTTAGTCTATGAACAGGTTCTTCAGGAGCATAATTACGTGTTCTGGAATTCACATTTTTCATAATGTTTGCTATAATTTGTTAGATCTATACAGTGGAATACCTTTACATAGTCAATAAAACAAAGGTGAACATAATTTCTGGTATTCTTTGCTTTCAGCCAAGATCCATCTTACACAGGCAGTAATATCCCTCTTTCTACCTCCTGTTCTGAATTTGTATTAAATTTCTGGGAGTGCCCTGTCAATATAGTCTGCCTTCATTTTTGAATTGTCTTCAGTAAAATTTTACTTGCATGTAAAAATGACATTGTTTGATAATTTCCACATTCTGTTGGATTAAAGTGATAGCATTCTCATTCAGATTCTAGGGACCTAAGAACAGGCAGCGAGACAGGAAGCAGGGAGAGGACAGAAAAGGCAAAGGGGACTGGAACAGATCAAGGAATTAGCTGCAGGAATCCAGATAAGGGTGGTTGGAGGGGTTTCCAATAGCTAAGGGAGACAAACTTGTCTGTCAGTTTGTCCTACTGTGGTGACATGTTGCTGTGAGTCTTGAGGCTGTGCCACCGGTGTTTCATACCCAGCAGGGTACACATGGTACAGAGGTATCAGCCGGCTTGCTGACTGAGGCAGACTAGGAAGAAGGAGGAGGCAATCCACTTCTTAAAGAATTGGCCAGGGAAAATCTTATGAATAGCAGAGAAACAGTGTCTGATACATTACTGTGCAAATTTATGTAGAGTCCAAAATTTTTGTCCAATACAGAGGAGCAAGATGAGTCACTTAGCTTAGAAAGCTCTCAAAGTAGGACTGGGAAAGAGCTACATTATCAGAGTAAAATCAGCCTTACTCATATGGATAAGGTAAAGCTTTCAAGACGTCCATTTGCTGATGTGACACCATTCAAATTGAGGAGAAACAACAGCAAGCATCCATTAATCATCAGAGCATGGAATGTATGAAGTATGAATCTAGGAAAATTGGAAGTTGTCAAAAAGGAAATGGAACACGTAAAGATTGATATCCTCGGCATTGGTGAGCTCAGATGGACTGGTTTTGGCCATTTTGAATCAGACAACCCTATGATCTACTATGCCGGGAATAACAGTTTAAAGAGGAATGGTGTGGCATTCATCATCACAAAGGATGTTTCAGGATCTGTCCCGAAGTACAATGCTGTCAGTGATAGGATAATATCTATACACTCACAAGGAAGACCCATTGATATGACTATTATTCAAATTTATGCACCAACCACCAAAGCCAAAGATGAGGAAATTAAAGATTTTTATCAGCTTCTGCAGTCTGAAATTGACCAAACATGCAATCAGGATGTGTTAATTATCACTGGTGACTGGAATGCAAAGTTAGAAACAAAGAAGAATCACCGGTAGTTGGAAAATTTGGCCTTGGTGACAGAAATAATGCTAGGACTCGCATGGTAGAATTTTGCAAGACCAACGACTTGTTCATTGCAAACACCTTTTTCAACAACACAAACGGTGGCTGTACACATGGTCTTCACCAGATGGAACACATGGGAATAAGATGGACTACACCTGTGGCAAGAGGCGATGGAAAAGCTCAATCTCTTCAGCCAAAACCAGGCCAGGAGCTGATTGTGGAACAGACCATCAACTGCTCATATGCAAGTTCAACCTGAAGTTAAAGATGATTAAAACAAGTCCACGAGAGCCAAAATATGATCTAGAATATATCCCTCCTGAATTTAGAGACCATCTAAAGAATAGATTTGATGTATTGAAAATGAATGACCAGAAACCAGATGAATTGTGGGATGACATCAAGAGCATCATCCATGAAGAAAGCAAGAGGTCACTAAAAAGACAAAAGAAGAGAAGACCAAAATGGTTGACAGAAGAGACTCTGCAACTTGTCCTCGAGTGGAGAGTAGCTAAAGCAAATGGAAGAAATGACAAGATAAAAGAATTGAACCGAAGATTTCAAATAGCAGCTCAAGAAGACAAAGCCAATTACTATAACGAAATGTGCAAAGACCTGGAGTTAGAAAACCAAAAGGGAAGAACACACTCAGCATTTCTCAAGCTGAAAGAATTGAGGAAAAAATTTAAGTTCGAGTTGCAGAATTGAAAGATTCTAATGGAAAAATATTGAATGATACAGGGAACATCAAAAGAAGATGGAAAGAATACACAGAGTCACTGTACCAAAAGATCTGGTCACTCTTCATCCATTTCAGGAGGTGGAATATGATCTAGAACCAATGGTACTGAAAGAGGAAGTCAAAGCTTCAGTGAAGGAATTGGTGAAGAACAAAGCTCCAGGAATTGATGGAATACCCATTGAGATATTTCAACAAACAGATGCCTCACTGGTGGCACTCACTTGGTTATGCCAAGAGATTTGGAAGACAGCCACCTGGCCAACTGACTGGAAGAGATCCATATTTGTACCCATTCCAAAGAAAGGTGATCGCACAGAATGTGGAAATTATCAAACAATATCATTAGTATTGCATGCAAGCAAAATCTTACAGAAAATAATTCAAAAATGTTTGCAGCCATATATTGATAGAGAACTTCCAGAGGTGCAAGCTGGATTCAGAAGAGGATGTGGAACAAGGGATATCATAGGTACTGTCAGATGGTTCTTCACTCAAGGCAAAGAATACCAGAAAGATGTTTACTTGTGCTTTATTGACTATGCAAAGGCATTTGATTGTGTGGATCATGACAAATTATGGATAACACTGAGAAGAACGGGAATTCCCGAACACTTGATTGTACTCATGAGGAACCTGTACCTTGACCAGGAGGCTGTTGTTTGAACAGAGCAAGGGGACACTGCATGGTTTAAAATCAGGAAGGGAGTGCATCAGGGTTGTATCCTTTCCCCATACTTATTCAATCTATATGCTGAGCAAATAATCTGAGAAGCCGGACTATATGAAGAAAAATGTGGCATCAAGATTGGAGGAAGAATCATTAACAACCTGAGATATGTGGACGATACAACTTTGCTTGCTGAAAGTGAGGATGACTTGAGACACTTACTGATGAAGATTGAGGAACACAGTCTGCAGTAAGGATTACATCTCAATATAAAGAAGACAAAAATCCTCACAACTGGACCAATAAGCAGCATCATGATAAATGGAGAAAAGATTGAGGTTGTCAAAGAATTCACATTGCTTGGTTCCACAATAGAGACCTATGGAAGCAGCAGTCAGGGCATTTGACGATGTGTAGCACTGGGCAGGTCAGCTGCGAAGGAACTCTTTCAAGTGCTGAGGAGCGATGATGTCTCCTTGAAGACTAAAGTGCATATTTCCAATCACCTGGTGTGCATGTGAGAGCTGGACAATGAATAAGGAAGATTGAAGAAGAGTTGATGCTTTTGAGTTGTGGTGCTGGTGAAGAGTGCTGAAGGTACCACGGACTGCCAAAAGAACTAACAGATCTGTCCTGGAGGGAGTGCAGCCAGAATGCTTCTTGGATGTGAGGATGGCCAGACTTCGTCTCACCTACTTTGGTCATGTTGTCAGAGGGGACCATTCCCTGGAGAAGGATGTCATGCTTGGTAAGGTGGAGGGCCAACAAAGGAGGGGAAGGCCTTTGACGAGATGGATTGACATGGTGGGTCCAACAATTGGCTCAACTATAGTAAGGATCGTGGAACTGGTGCAGGATCCGGTGGTTTCCTTCTGTTGTGTATGGGGTCACTATGAGTCGGAAACGACTCGGTGGCACCTAACAACAAGGAAGATATACTAGATATTTTCAGATTTACATTACGGATCTTTAGCTTCTCTTCTCATCTACTAATCATTCAATCACAAAGTTTTGTTTTTGTTGTATTGCTTGCTTTTATTTTTATTTTTTCCTGTTCTGCTGCTAGCCTAAAGTTTGAACCCACTCAGATACTTCACAGGAAAAAAACCTGGCAACCTGTTCCCAAAAAAGTTCATAGCCTTGGAAACCATATGGGGAAGTTGTACTCTGCTACATGTGGTAGCTATGAGTCAGAACTGACTCAATGGAACAAAACAACACAACAATGGTTCCTTCATTTACAGGAAGTCCCCAGATTATAAACAGTTCTGGTGCCTAAATCTGTGTTTAAGGAGTTTTGGTGGCATGGTGCCTAAGGCATTTGACTGCTAACCAGAAGGCTGGTAGTTAAAACCTACCAACATCTCTGCAGAAGGAAGATGGAGCAATCTACTTCCATAAAGATTTACTGACTCAGAAACCCAATGGGGTTGCTATGAGTCAGAAGTGACTTGATGACAATGAGTTTTAAATATGTCTTTAAATCAAACTTGTACTTAAGTGGCAACAGTTAGGTAAGTAACTAACATCAGTGAAATGTTTGTCTTAGTTTATAGTACATAGTGTACTTTCCCATGAATAAAAATAAAATAGACACTTCTAGATACACTAAAAGAATCTTTAATATAATAATACAGTAATAATAATGTTTAGATGTGCATCATAAAGTAGCACCCATTTGTAATTACAAACCATCATATGTATCTATGGCTGGTAGGATGTGAGTGGCTTTGGCCAGCTGCTGCACTACAAGATGGACAAGATCTACAAGGCTCTCATCCTGGCAGAGTTGCAGGGTGAATGGATCTGCTGATGTGTTTCAGGGCCTTCCAGGTGGTGTACAACAAGGCCAAACAGCACTGCCTAGCCGTGCTGCTTAAATACCACTACATACAGACCTTCCACAGTTGAGGGGCATTGTCCACACCTCAGACACTACAGAGTGAAGTGTGACTAGCCAGCAGGGAGGAGAGAATCCAGGCTGGATTTGAGTTCCCTTCTGCCACTGACTGACTCGAATTGCTGTTTTTTTATTTTTTTAATTTTTATTGTGATTTGGGTGGAAGTTTACAGAGCAAATTCATTTTCCATACAGCAGTTAATACACATTTTGTCTCATGACATTGACTGCAATTCCCCACAATGCAGCAGCTCTCTTCCCACTTCCTCCCCATAGTTATCTCTTCCCTGTGTCATTTCCTCCCATGTACTCCTGCCCCCTGAGCTGTCTCCCTGTGCATATACTGCCCTTCTGTTCTCCCATGATTGATTGCTCCAAGTAGTGTATCTACCTGATGTAAATGTTCAATCCATGTGCCTGTCTATTGCTTGGCTGGAAGCCACAGGAATGAGTTCAATTCTAGACCTAAAGGATGGCTAGGGGTCATAGTCTCAGAGGTCTCACCAGGCTCTATCAGACCAGAAAACCTAGTCTTTTTTTTTTTTTTTTTTTTTTTTTTTTTTTTATGATTTAGAGTTTTGTTCCACCTTGTTCTCCCTCTCTACCCAGGATCTCCAGCACTGATGCCCATCAGAGTGATTGGTAGTGGTAGTTGAGCACCATCTAATTCTTCTGGTCTCATGGTCATATAGGCTGAGGATCACATGGTCTACCAATCCCTTGAACTAATTGTTTCCAGGTATCTTTGGTTTTCTTCATTCTTCTTTGCTCTGGACAAGTAGAGACCCATAGTTGCATCTAAATGGCCACTTACAAGCTTTCAAGATCCCAGTCACTACTCACCAAAGCAGGATGTAGAACAATGTTTTTGTATAGTATGTTATGCCAATTGAGCCTGATGGCCCCTGTGACCATAGTCCCAAGCCCACAGGTCCAACTACTCACTCCCTCCAGGTAACTGGCTATGGCCAAGAAGCCACTACAACCTTGTCCCTTGCCAGCTCTGCTGTATATATATATATATATATATATATATATATATAATGCATGTAATATGCATGTAGAAACATTGTCTGCTAACCCTATATGTGGCACACTACCCCCTACCTAGACATACCTGATCATCCAGCCTGTTCACCCATCTATCCACCAGTAGATCAATGCTCGCCATCACTGACAGTGCAGTACTGTACATGCAGAAGGGTTCATCTTTGCTGTCTGTACCTCCCATGTACCTCTCTATGTCTTCCTTTCCCTCAATGCCACTGTGTTGATCACTCACATTTGGTACATTGATGTTCTTCTAAAAGATGCTACAAAAGAGAATAATTTAATTTGATTAAAAAAAAAAGATGAAGAAAACTAAACATCTTTCTTTCAGATTAAATAACCTAAGCTGCTCATTTTCCAAATGGAATAGATGGCAAGATAAAATCAGTGGCTTCAGGAACTTGTCACAAAATACCATTTTTACTCACATAAATGACCAAATCATTCATATTAACTACATAACAATTTTAATTGAATATTAATGATATTGAATATATTGGTATATACATTTCTCTCATTAAATATGGCTGCACTATGTTTTTAGAAAACCCTGCTGCCAGCAAGTCAATTCCAAGTATAGTGAACCTATGGGACAGTATAGAAGAGTCCAATCAAGCATCTTAGTCTGTAACCTTTAAGGGGGCAGACTACCACATCTTTTATTTACAGAGTGATGGATTAGAACCACTGACCTTTCAGTTAGCAGCCCAGTCCTTAATCATTAGACCACTACTGTAGACCTTCAGAGCAGGCAGAACCATTTTTGCATAGAACAGCCCCCTTGCTCATGAGGACCCATATCTAGTTTAGTCCTCAAATGCCACCATGTATTTTTTTTCTTTAAATAAGGGTGTATAGATACTCTTAAAATGAACTTTACGGCATTAGAAACTGAAGGGCAGTAAAATAATGAACAAAAGTTACTTTAAAAACAAATGTACAGAGCCATGTGAAAAATTACTTAAACATGCCAGGAATCTCTTTGCAACATTGAATGACCTAACTGCCTTCTGGATAATTTACCAGATGAAAAGTGTGCTAAGGGTAGTATTGTGTTTATCTGGAATATGATTTAAGTATTCCTAACAAATATTTCAGGAGCTCTGGTAGCATAGTGCCTAAGGCACTTGACTGCTAACCAGAAGGCTGGTGGTTCAAACCCATCAGCCACTCCTCGGAAGGAAGGTTGGGCAAACTAATTTTGTAGTGATACTGCCTCAGAAACCCAAGGAGGGGTCACTATGAGCCGGGTCTGACTCAACAGCACATAACAACAACAACAACAACAACAAAAATTTCGTAAGAGTTACAGCTGTGTATGAGTTGTAAGACCCATATATCTATATTCAAAAGAATCTTAGTCTAATATCTGCATTTGAAATAAGAATTTATAAATAATACTTTTAGAAGAAAGACTATTTCTTTGAAGAAACATAATCTCAGGATAAAATAGAAACTAAATGAAGGGTAATAGCCATAGCAATGGATTCAAACACACCAAAGATCATGAAGATGGCACAATATTGGACAACTTTTCATTCTGTTATATCTAAGGTTGCCATGAGGCAGACACAGCCAACTTGATGGTAACTAACAATAACAAAAACAAATGACGTGTATATGGAAAACTTAATTAAATTTATTTGGATTTTAATTATTAAATTGTTAAACCTCAAGTAATGAGGCTAATTATCTTGAATGATATGTTAGCATTTTATATTTTTCCTAATATTCATATCACAAATCAATGTGTTAGACTCTGTTTTATACCAAACAATTTGATTCCTAAAGTAACTTTTGATAATTTTCTAATCTTCCTGCATTTCTTGAATACTTAGTGCTAGGCATTTATTGTTAAAATGCTTCTGACTTAAGCCATAATATTTTAATCAGCTCATATGCATGCAAAATCCAAACACTGAATAAGGAAGACCAAAAAAGAATTGATGTTTTTGAATTGTGGTGTTGGCAAAGAATATTGATTATATTACGGACTACCAGAAGAATGAACATATCTATTTTGGAAGTATAGTCAGAATACTCCTTAGAGGAGAGGATGGTGAGCCTTCATCTCATGTACTTCAGACATGTTATTGGGAGGGATCAGCCCCTGGAGAAGGACATCATGCTTGGTGTCTTTGTTCTCTAGTGCTGCTATAACAGACACACCACAAGTGGATGGCTTTAACAAACAGGAACTTATTCTCTTACAGTATAGGAAGCTACAAGTCCAAATTCATAGTGCTGGCTCTAGGGGCTAGGTGAAGGCCCCTCAACCTTGGGCTTCAGCTCTGCCTCTTTTTCCAGGCCTACTGGAGCAAGCAGAGGCTTATTCTGACTTATGTAGGTGCTGGCTGCTGAGGCTAATGAACCAAAGATTGACAGATAAAATCTCAAGATCAGCACATAACATGGCAGGCCATTGGTTGAAGTCCAGAATCTAAACTGTGCCAAAACTTTCTCAAAGCTAGTCCACATATACTGGAAACAGGCCACACTCCATAGGCAGCTCTCTTTCTACTGATTAACGTCTTACAGCCAATTCCATCATGGAGGGCAATACAGACTCATCATGGGGAAAAACTATACCCACCTGCCAACCTATAAAAAACCATGACCCACCAAGTTGACAAACAACCTTAACTGCCACACTTGGTACAGTAATTGTTGTTGTTTTTAGAGGTTGTCGAGTCGTCTACGACTCATAGTGACTCCATACACAGCAGAATGCAACACCACCCAGTCCTGAGCCAGCTCCATGATTCTTGCTATACTTAAGCCCATTGCTGCTGCCACCATGTCAATCCATCTCATTGAGGGCCTTCCCCTTTTTCATTGACCCTCCACCTTACCAAGCATGAAATCCTTCTCCAGTGAATGGTCCCTTCTGACAAAATGACCAAAAAGTATGTGAGATGAAGTCTGGCCATTCTCGCCTCCAAGTAGCATTCCAGCTGCACTTCCTCCAGGACACATCTGTTAGTTCCTTTAGCAGTCCACGGTACTTTCAGCATTCTTCTCCAACACCACAGCTCAAAAGCATCAATTCTTCTGTCTTCCTTGTTCATTGTTCAGCTCTCAGATGCATATGAGGCAATTGAAAATATCATGACTTGTGCCAGGCGCACCTTAGTCCTCAAGGAGACATCTTTGCTCTTCAGCACTTGAAAGAGGTCCTTTGCAGCCAACTTGCCCAGTGCTATAAGTCATCTGATGTTCTGAGTGCTCCTTCCATTGGTGTCAATTGTAGAACCAAACAATGTGAAGTCTTTGACAATTTTGATCTTTTCTCTATTTATCGTAATGCTGCTTATAGGTCCAGTTGTCAGGATTTTTGTTTTCTTTATATTGAGATGTAATCCATATTGCAGACTGTATTCTTCAATCTTCATCAGTAAGTACTTCAAGTCATCCTCACTTTCAGCAAGCAAAATTGTATCATCAGTGTATCACAGGTTGTTAATGATTCTTCCTCCAATCCTGATGTCATGTCCTTCTTCATATAGTCCAGCTTCTCAAATTATTTGCTCAGCATACAGATTCAATAATTATGGTGAAAGGATACAACCCTGACACACTCCCTTCTTGATTTTAAACCATATGGCGTTCCCTTTTTCTGTTCAAAGGACAGCTTCCTGGTCTATGTACAGGTTCCTCATGAGTACAGTTAAGTGTTCTGGAATTTCCATTCTTCTCAGTGTTACCCACAATTTATTATGATCCACACAATCCAAATGCTTTTGCACAGTCAATAAAACACAAGTAAACATCTTTCTGGTATTCTTTGCTTTGAGCCAAGATCCATCTGACATCAGCAATGATATCTTTTGTTCCACGTCCTCTTCTGAATCCACCTTGCATTTCTGGAAGTTCTCAGTCAATATACTGCTGCAAATGTTTTTTAATTATCTTCAGTAAGATTTTACTTGTATGCGATATTAATGATATTGTTTGATAATTTTCACATTCTGTGGGATCACCTTTCTTTGGAATGGGTACAAATATGGATCTCTCCCAGTGAGTTGGCCAGGCAATTGTCTTCCAAATCTCTTGGCATAACCGAGTGAGCACAGTAGAGGGTCAACCAAAAAGAGGAAGACCCTCGATGAGATGGATTGGCACAGTGGCTGCAACAGCAGGCTAACACACAGCAATCACTGGGAGGATGATGCAGAACTAGGCAATGTTTTGTTCTGTTGTACATATGTTTGCAATGAGTCAGAACCTAACAACAACAACAGACATATATTAGGCAATTATTAGATACTCAAGAATTTCAAACTCAACTTCTACTGCCAATAGTTATAAACACCAGAAAGAACTATGCAATATACAAAGGTTTATGGCAAATGCTTCAGAATTTTTATTAAGGACATGATATTTCAATTTATTCTTCTCTCTTTAATATAATACTATTAAATTCACTTTGTAAGAAGAGTAGTGCCTTTAAAAGTTTGTTGAGCTTTCTGGACTATGATGTCCATTAATTTACAACTATATGTGGAGCACCATAAGAACTGTACACAATGAAGCAGACCCAGACAAAATCCAGTGTTCTGTCCTGACAAGGTGTCAGCTAATCAAGGATTGAAAATTTTCCTCTTTTGCAATTAGACAACTAAGGTTGGAATGTCAGTTCCTCTTCCTACTAGGCACCTCAGTGAGCCTCAGTTTTTCATCCATGCAACAATTATTTAATGAGTGCCTACTATGTGCCAAGCACTTGATCATAATACTTTGAACACAAGTTTATTGAGATGTCTATAAGTGACATCAGAAGACCTTTAATTTCACAAGGGACAGGAGAATCGACATCATCAGGCCGAAACTGATTCTGTGAAGTAGAGGTCAAACATAACTCCATTCTACAACTTTTTTAACAATTCTGACACGAATCATCCCTCGCACAGCATTCTACTTTTCTTCCAGCTTTGATAATTCATTGCAATGGCCACAGAGATGTCACAGATAATACTCATAGATACAAGTTTTATTAGAGAAGTAACAAGTTACAATTCAGGGTCAGGACTGACTTGGAAGTAGCAGGAATAACAAAGGGTAAAGTTTTGCAGTAAGGACAACTTCTTCTTGGCCTGCTGCTGCTGGGCCCTTGTCAAACCTTGATGCTGACTTTCTGTGGGCACTGCAGCCAGTCTTCTGGTTCTGCTGCTGCCATTACTCTGCCCCTGTACACTACCGTGCTTACCCCAACTTCTTACCATCTCACACTGTCTCTAGTGTTACAATTCTTATTGTGTCCTGGGTCTAGGAGGCTTTCAGTGCAGCAACCCTGGGTCTAAAGAACACACTCACTCTGGCCCTCCTTCCCGATGCTACTGAGCCCTCCCTCCAACTTCTGGGATTGGCTCCCTTTAAGTTTAGCAGGCTAGCAGCAACAAAAACAATAGCTCCTGCTTATTGAACAGGCAGAAGAAACCACATGATTTGAAGCATCATTGTAATTGGGTAATAATGACAGCTCTGACCAAAGTACGTTAACCCAAAACTCACTGCCATCGAGTCAATTCTGACTCATAGAGACCCCTCTTTGTGTTTCTGAGGCAGTATCTCTATGGAAGTAGATTTCCCAGCCTTCCTTCTGTGGAGTGGCTGGTGGGTTTGAACCACCAGCCTTCTGGTTAGCAGTCAAATGCCTTAGGCACTATGCCACCAGAGCTCCCAAAGTGCATTAGAAGATTCAAAAAATAAATTAGCAAAGAGGTTTAACTTTGTCAGTGTACTTATACATGCAAACTGGGCTCATGAAAACTATTTTTATTCTTATAATTAACTATAGGGATATATCTATTTTAAAAAATTATTAACAAAACATAATAATAAATTTCTGCTGAAACACTCTCACAAAAATTATGTAGATAATCATTTTGGTGTTGCTTCCTCTGACAGCCTCACCTGGTGCTATCTGCACCAACTGTCCCCTTTACTGACACCACTGGTTGTTAGCTGCAGACTCATGTTGACCTCATGCACAACCGGATCAAACTATTGTGATCAATGGGTTTTCATTTGCTGGGTTTTTTCAAGGTATATCACCTGGCTTCCTTCATAATCTTAATCTGGATGCTTCTCTGAAACTTGTTCAGTGTCATAGCAACACACAAGCTTCCACCAACAGACACATGGTTATCGTGTTTGAGGTATATTGGCCAGAAATCGAAGCCAGGTCTTCATCATGGAAGGGGAGAATTCCAACAAACCACCATTGAACAACTTTTTGAGGCCCTTATGCTGGCTACTACACTACAAGTAAACTTGTAATAGGGTTTAAACTGGGTGATCACTGCATTAAACACATTGATTGCATTGTTTCTCAGAAGTCAAGTGACATGAGTTCTAGTCCTGGCTCTGCTATTGATCTGCTGCTCCCTTGTCTCCTTGATACAGAGATTTACATCTACAAAAAAAAAAAAAAAAGAATTTGGAGTAAATGAATTTGGAAATTCATTTAGATAAGCATATCTTGGATTTTTATGGTGAACAGAGCTGACCTCTGAATGTTTAGCAAGCAGCTAAAACTGTCTAAAACCTGTATTCTTGAACCTTTGTACAGTTCAAGAGTTGCTAAACAGACATTGAACTGTTTGTCCCAGAGCTACCGATTATCAATAGGCTGTAATGCAATGATTATAAATAACGTACTCAATGAATACAGAACAATTACTAAGTCTCTCAGTACCTGCTGATAATTGGTAATTTTGACTCTTCATAAGAATTGTAGGAGCTCTGGTGGTGTAGTGCCTAAGGCATTTGACTGCTAATCAAAAGGCTGGTGGTTCAAACCCACCAGCCACTCCTTGGAAAGAAGATTGGGCCATCTACTTACGTAGAGATACCGCCTCAGAAACCCAAGGAGGGGTCGCTATGAGTCAGAACCTATTCAACAGCAGCAAGTAGGAGTAGCAGAGTAGATTAGAATCCTGTGAGATTATTATTACTACTATAATCCCCTCTTTAGAGATGGAAAAAAAAATGAAGTAAATAGCTCACCTCAGGTCACACAACTAGGAATTTGCAGAGGAGAGACTTAAATTAAAGCTGTCGACAGCACATAACAACAACAAACAACAAGTTCAGCATATGTACAATGAACCATTCATTATGCCACACAGTTTGCCAGACTCAACAAGAAAGATTCTCCTTTTAGTCCCTATATATATTAAACCTGAATTCTAATCAACAGATTTTGAAGGTTATAAAAGCCTTCTGCACTCCCTACAATCTTTGCAGTTCTCTTCTGACCTACTTAGAAAGAAAGGGAGGGAGAAAAGATTATTCAGACTACCAAAGTGTAGCCTTCGACAATGGGCAAATATTTTCAGGGCCAAAGCTTTTGCAAATGGAACTCATGAGAAGCATTAGTAAACTATATTTTATATAGAAAAACTTTTATTATGTCTCTATATATGACAATACTACACTATTATAAAAAAAAAAAATATGATCATGTATATGTGGATCAGTTAGAAAGGCCCAGCCCATTGAAATGATGACTCATTAAGGGACATTGCATTTCAAATGGGTTGAAATATGTAACTTTCCTTTTAGGGGGATAAAGATGGGGTAATTAAGTTAAATCACTTTGGTTGTTTTGGCATTACTTCCTGATATATTTATGAGACTAAAGAAATGAAAAGAATGATTTTCTTCCCACACAGAAGTTTCTGCTGCCTTCATTTACATGAGCAGAGGGAAAACACAAGTGCTGACCTCTCCTCCTGCCTTTTCTATTGGTTTGAATGTCAAATAACTGCAAGCCAAAAAAAAAAACAACTACTTTTGTGGTACTAAAAGGGCTAGGATTTTCAAAAACTGTCATAGTCATTTTTCAAAGAAAGTAATTTATATGGTTGTTTACAGGTTACAAGAATACCTACATATATCTCCTTCAATTTGGAAGTAAGTATAGGAGCTCTGGTAGCGTAGTGCCTAAGGTACTTGACTACTAGCCAGAAGGTTGGTGGTTCAAACCCACCAGCCATTCCTCGGAAGGAAGATGGGGCAATCTATTTCTGTAGTGATACTGCCTTGGAAACCCAAGGAGGGGTCGCTATGAGTCGGGTCCGACTTGACGGCACATAACAACAACATTATCAGATAAAGAACCTGGTAGTGCAGAAGTTAAGCACTTAATTGTTAACTGAAAGGTCAGTGGATCAAACCCACTCAGTCTTATTGCAGAGGAAAAGACTTGGCAATCTGATCCAGATTATTGTCCCATGATTATAGTCTAGGAAACCCTATGGGGAAGTTCAGCTCTGGGCTGATGTGAGTCAGCAATAACTAAACAACACATAACAACAAGGATTAACAAAGTCTTCATTTCCATGCTGGGCCCAAGAACTCATTTGCAGAAGCAATCCAGTGGACATACTATTGCTTGATGATGAATAGGGCTTGCAATGATGGTAGAAATCATAAAAGAAAAATATAGAAAAAACTTAGAAAGAATGGTCTGACACACAGGGCTTTGAGATTAATCCTCCTTCAGTAAATGAAGTTTTGAAAACTATCCCAGTGGGACAGAAAGACAGGTAGGAGAAAGAGGCAGTGGAGCATAATAGTTAAAGCAGTCTATGGAGTCAAGCTAGTTTGATTAAAATCTTGGCCAGTTACTAGTTGTGTGACCTTTACCAAGCCACTTACTCGCCATAACCCTCAGGCTTTTCATCTATTAAATGGAGAAGACAACAGTGCCAGTAAGGAACTAACGAATGTAAATTTCCCATTCAGTGCCAGGCCATTGGTTTAGTATATGTATCATCCCTTTATTATCATAATTCATGTCTTCCCAATCCAAATCCAATGCTCTTCTCTTTACATTAGATTTTGTCCTTACAAATAGTCACGATCCAACATTCATGGCAGTTAAAGAAAAGTAGAAGCTTAGCACCTCCATTCATTTCCCTCGGGCATGGACTTTATTGAATTTCTATCTTAGAACCTTATCACAAAATTAAATCAAATAAACTATAAAATATTTTATTGGACTGTTTGTCTCTGTGTACATAAAACATCTCCACAAATCTCATCTTATAATTTATTCAAAACTATATTTATCTCTTGGAATTAGGCCATGAGGGAAAGTGGTGGACAAGACTCATGATCATGTTTCAGGATCCTAAATTTTCATCTATCAAAGAGAGTAGACTACAGCTTCCCAACCTTCCATCCACAATGACAACAAAAAAATAGTGCCTCCAACAAGAATTATATGGAAAAAATTTGACCCAGCCAAAAAACTGGGTCTGGGCTGGGTCAGATTGAAGGAGATAAGTAGCTTGGGAAAATGAAATTGTACAGATTTTTGCTGGAATTTAAAACTTTGGGGATCTTCTATTCCCCCAAGAAAGGACCTCTGGTGGCATAATTTTGCTGCTAACAAAAAGATTGGCAGTTCTAACCCACTAGCCACTCCACAGGAAAAAGATGAAACAGTGTGCTTCCATAAAGATTTATAGCTTTGAAAACCCTATGGGACAGTTCCACTCTATCCCGTATGGTCACTCTGAGTCAGAATCGACTCATTGCCTTTGAGTCTGGTTTGTTTTTTTATTCCCCAAAAGAGAAGGAAAGACTTTCTCTCCTTTTGACTCATCTCAAGTTTTAAGCACAGATTAGAACTGATGAACTACATTGTTGACAGGCCAGAAATGTACATTGTTGTGATGCTAATGGTGGAAGATAAAACTTGGAAAAGTAGTAAAGTAAGGATTTGAAGTATGGATTTTGGAATGAGCCAACCAGGCTAAATTCCCAAATCTAATATGGGCTAATCTGTACAGCTGAGAAAGTTAAAGTACCTGTCTGAAATTCAGTTTCCTCGTCTATAAAATGGGGATAATTAATGGATACCATACAACTGATGTGAAAATAAGTAAAATATTGCTACATAGTGTTTACCACATTACACAGAAAATAGAAAGGCTCAATAAATGCCAGTTATTATAACATTACTGTGAAGAGTACTTTAAATGCTAATTTAAATATTTTTATTTAAATAAAATAAAAATTCTACCTTTATCCAATTTTTCCAAGGCCTAGCTATACTGACACCAGCAATTTTAGCTGAACTACTGCAATCCACTTCTAACTAGGATTCTTTCTTCTACCTCTGTCTTTTTCCTATGTCCATTCTCCATCACAGCAACGTATTTTTAAAACCCTCCTTTCACTCACTCTTACTCATTTTAGAATAAAATGCAAATTCTTTACACTTGTTTTCAAGATATTTCATTATGTTCATGAAAAGCCACTGATGTCAATCTGAAGTAGGAATAATCCAGACAGAGAGAGTAGCTAGTATGAACATCCTAAAACCCTCTGCCTAGAATATTATTATTTCAGATTATTATTATACATCTGGTTCCTTTCAGTCACATATACGTACAAAAACAAAAACAAAAAAAAATATTTCCCCCTCAGAAAGACCTTCACTTACATTCTCAATGAATCTTGTTTTATTTTCAGTTTAGCATCCAATTATGTCCCTGTCATAATAAATATCTCATAATCCCCATTTCTCCTCAAAACTCCATGCAGTTGCCTGTTTCGGGCATTCACTCTTTCTGTTCTCTCTTCTGGATTATTCTTCCCTCATGTGCTTTCATGCATTACTTTCTGACAACACCTCTGTCCTGTTCTTTATTCATGCGTCACATTCTCCATGAAGACATCCTTAATGACTCTATAGAAAATTGCGAACCCTGTGCCCACATCACACACACACACGTCCTTCCTTTTCTTTTTCTTTTTTTTTTTTCATAGCTATTGTCATCGAGGGAGCTCTGGTGACATAGTGCCTAAGGCATTTGACTACTACCAGAAGGCTGGTGGTTCAAACCAAGCAACCACTCCTCGGAAGGAAGATGGGGCAATCTACTTCCATAGTGATACTCAGAAACCCATGCAGTGGTCACTATGAGTTGGACCTGACTGGATGTGTTTGGTTTTTTATTGCCATCTACCTATTTCATATTTTCCAATACCACACCATACACACCTCATTAGAACTGGAAGTTTGGACTGTTTTGGTTTGTTTGTTTATTTTTCTGCTCTATCCCTAAGGCCTATAAGAAATCTGGGCATAAAATAGTAATCAAAAATATTTCAACATAATGAATGTCTAATTCAATACTATTTTACTGATACCTAGAGTAGAAGCCAGGAACTCGGACAGAGGAGGAGTCAGCTGCAAGGATCCAGGTGAGGAGAGGAACTCAAGCATGCCCAAAGCAGCAGGGTGGGAGAGTGGGAGAAAGGGGATTAAAAGACTTAGGAATCAGAACCGAGGAGGAGTCAGCCACAGGGACCCAGGTAAGGGTGGTACAAGAGGTTTCCAACAGGGAGGCAAACTTGTTGATGCGAGTTTTGACTGGGACATTGCTGTTTCTAACCCAGCGGGATGCACATGATGCCCAGGTATCAGCCCAGCTTACACACTAGGAAGAAGGAGGAGGCCATCTGCTTCTCAAATAATTGGCCAGGGAAAACCTTATGGATAGAAAAGAAACACTGTTTGATACATTACCATGCAACTTTATGAATAGTCCAGTTAGGTTAGAAGTCTCTCAGAATAGGACTGAGAAAGAGCTGCATCATCTGAGTAAACCCAGCCTTACTCCTATGGATAAGGTAATGCTTTCGAGACCTCCATGTGCTGATGTGGCACCACTCAAATTGAAGAGAAACTGCTGCAGACATCCATTAATCATTGGAATGTGGAATGTATGAAGTATGAATCTGGGAAAACTGGAAGTTGTCAAAAATGAAATGGAGTGCATAAGATTGATATCCTTGGCATTATTGAGCTGAAATGGACTGGTTTTGGCCATTTTGAATCAGACAACCATGTGATCTACTATGCCGGGAACAACAGTTTGAAGATGAGTGGCATGGCATTCATCATCTCAAAGGATGTTTCAAGATCTGTCCTGAAGTACAATGCTGTCAGTGATAGGATAATATCCATATGCCTACAAAGAAGACCCATTAATACGACTATTATTCAAATTTATGCACCAACTACCAAAGCAAAAGATGAGGAAATTGAAGAATTTTATCAACTTCTACAGTCTGAAACTGACCAAACATGCAATCAGGATATGTTAATTATCACTGGTGAATGGAATGCAAAAGTTGGAAACAAAAGAAGAATCATCAGTAGTTGGGAAATTTGGCCTTGGCAAGAGAAATAATGCTGGAACTCGCATGGCAGAATTTTGCAAGACCAATAACTTGTTCATTGCAAACACATTTTTCAACAACACAAACGGCGGCTCTGCCTGTGAACTTCACCAGATGGAACACACAGGAATCAGATTGACTACATCTGTGGCAAGAGGCAGTGAAAAAGCTCAATATCTTCAGCCAAAACCAGGCCAGGAGCTGCTTGTGGAACAGACCATCAACTGCTCATATGCAAGTTCAACTTGAAGTTGAAGTCAATTAAAATAAGTCCAAGGAGC
>NW_006921864.1:3882471-3884060 GCF_000298275.1 Orycteropus afer afer | reverse complement strand
AATGCTCCTTGGAAGCAAGAATGGCCAGACTTCGTCTCACCTATTTTCGTCATGTTGTCAGAAGGGACCATTCCTTGGAGAAGGATGTCATGATTGGTAGGGTGGAGAGTCGACGAAAGAGGGGGGGCCTTCAACGAGATGGATTGACACAGTGGCTGCGGTGATGGGCTCAAGTATAGCAGGGATTGTGGAGCTGGCATGGGGTAGGGCAGTGTTTAGTTCTGCTGTGCATGGGGTTGCTATGAGTTGAAAATGACTTGATGGCACCTAACAACAATAACAACAACAAGACTTGTTGTTGTTGTTGTTGTTGATATGTGCCATCGAGTCAGACCGGACTCATAGCAACCCCTCCTTGAGTTGCTGAGGCAATATCACTACAGAAGTAGATTGCCCAACCTTCCTTCCGAGGAGTGGCTGGTAGGTTTGGACCGCCAGCCTTCTGGTTAGCAGTCAAGTGCCTTAGGCACTATGCTACCAGAGCTCCTAACAACAAGAGTAGAAGCATTAAATAAATTCATGTTGAATGATTGTTTAAAAAAAACCCTCATATTGACCCTGTAGTACAGAGTAGAACTGCCAATGCTGGAATCTTTCAGGAAGCCAACCGCCCTGGCTTTCTCCTGTGGGGCACTAGCAGGTTCGAACCTCCAACTTTGCAGTTATTAGCTGAGTGCTTAACAACTGTGCTGCTAAAACTCCTGAATAATTATACTCATTCAAATCTGGATATATGTTGAAAACAAACACAGAAATGCAAATACTGATTGAAAGTGCAGAATCAATGTAATTGGAAATTCAGGTTTCTCATAAATTTAAATTTAAAATTTAATTAGAGTAATCTATAAATTCCCATAATGTGTTAATTCAGCTTTAATCTGATATGTTCTGTTATTGTTTGGAAATAAATTATAAATGTTTATTATAAATTTTTATTCTTAATTTTAAGTTTGTCCTTGTTTTAGGTTTAATTTTCTATTCATACATGTATTTTATTCTACCATATCAATTTTATACTTTTATAGGTGATATTTCTTGATGGCATTAGAAAGTTCTCTTTATATATATACAGATGGAGAAATTTTTAATGATGCATTCTGCCTATTGAAAGAATTCCAGAAAATCTAGTGAAGTTTCAATTCAAATACTCTAACTTTGAGTTGCATCCTAAAAGCTAGTATATAATATATAAGCCTATTGTTTCTTAATACCTCCTTCTAATTCCATTTTAGTGTGCTATCAAACTGGAACTGGACAAAAGGAGGAGAAATATATGGTCTCTCATGATACATCGTAATTGCCAACTTTTACCTTTTAGAGATGGTCAATGAATAGACTAGTCTTCAATACTCCACTCTAAAGAACTATTTTAAGACCCTCTAAATACGTTCTTGACAAGTGAATCCTCTTAGATATTAAGTACCCTCACACCACATGGCCAGACAGAAACTTCCATTTTAAAGTATTTAATAGGGAATCAAATATCACAAAACAAATAGAGTATCACTTTCATGGATTAGACAGTTATAATGCATACTCGGGTACACTTGATTTACTACCTCAAGGCTCAAGCCTGAAAGCTGTTAAAG
>NW_006921864.1:3879787-3882201 GCF_000298275.1 Orycteropus afer afer | reverse complement strand
GCCACTCCTCGGAAGGAAGGTTGGGCAATCCTACTTCCATAGTGATAATGCCTCGGAAACCCAAGGAGGGGTCGCTATGAGTCGGGGCCAACTCGATGGCACATAACAACAACAACAACAGGACCACACAACTCTCTAGGCTGAAAAGATACTACTCATACTTAATCCACTTTTCTCCCTTTTTGCTACCTAAAGAATGACTCTGTGAGCACCACCCCCCATGAATTATTCTTTGTTGTATTAAGTAATAGCTTTTTTTCTTATTTACAACCTTTGCAGAAATATAGAAACTGTCCTACAATGTACATTTCAAATAAAGTAGAAACAATTGAAATCAAGCAGAGTAGAGGAGAAAGTCACATATATTAGATATGCAAATAATTATATCAATTTATAAAATTAGAAGATACGTTGTCAATGCTTTCAACTTATATAAGAAATAGAAATGTAAATTTTATGTATATTTAGAGTATTCATTGTTCAAATCTTCATTGTTCAATCTTTTTCACTGATTGGTTCATTCATTCAAATTATATTTAGAACCTACCTCCTTCTCCCACCTCCACATTGAATTTTAACTTAACCTGCTTTGGAAGTAGGTGGGGCATAAATTATATAAAAATCAATTAAATACTCATCAGCAGCCCCAAATCGCAAGTCTTTATAAATAGAGACTTTTTTCTTTTTCCTTTTTAAGGACGAGACATAAAAGTTATTGCAGATTTAAATAACTCACCTAAGTTAAACTCATTGAATCTGTTATTGTTATTGGACTACAACTAACTATTGATTTTGTGGTACTGGAAGCTCCTTACTCAAAATGAGTTTGTTTCTGCCAGAGCTTTTACCTACAGAAACTAGCATAAACAAGAATGCGTTAACTTCACAATTAAAGCAGTATGTTTCAGGAATTAGAATGAGCAAATTTAAACATGAAGACATGAAGTGATTATGTGTACTCTTTTTAGTTCTTTAAGTGTTCACCTTTATAGTTAGTTTCTACTGACAGAAATAATGCAAAATATTTGCAACCATTACAAGATTAATTTGTAGATATATATAGGTTCAATCAATTCTTATTTTCCACCTTTAAGATTCTATTTCTCAATATGCACAAGCCCTTCTCATACAATTCATATGTGAAACTAAATTCAAGTTTGCCGTTTACACCAAAAAGCACATGTTCCACATAAAGAGTGTAAAATTGCATTTTCGTGATTTCTATTTTCTCCTTATTCTCCAAAGAGGGGGGAAGAAAAAGCTATTTTTATAATAATATCACCATTGCCTAAGTAATTGTATATATTAAAAAAAAAATCAATAGGCTCCTTAAGTCTTATTTTACATGTACCAAATAATATACTCCTGAAATAAGAAAGCCTAGAGTGGACACTGGAAAATCAGTAGAAAGGTAAAATAACAAACAGAAAGGATAGATCTCAGTTCCAAATTGGACTCTATGAACCAACCAGAAATGGCAATGCAGGGCAAAGGGGAAATGTTGTTGTTAGATGCCCCCCTGTCAGTTCTGACTCTTAGCTACCCTATGTACTAAAAGGTGGAACTCTTCCTAGTCCTGCACCATCCTTAAAATTCTTGCTATGTTTGAGCCCATTATTGTAGCCACTGTTTCAGTCCATCTTGTTAAGGATCTTCCTCTTTCTCACTGACTTTTTCACATGTCCTTCTCCAGGGACTGTTCTCCTCTGGTAACACATCCAAATTACATGAGACAAGTTTATCCACCCTCGCTTCTAAGGAGGATTGTGGCTGTACTTCTTCCACACAGTATAATTTTGTTGCATAGTCAATGAAACACAGGCAAATATCTTTCTGGTATTCTCTTCTTTCAGCCAATATCCATCTAACTTCAGCTATGATACCCTCCTTCCGTGTCCTCTTCTGAATCTGGCTTGAATTTCTGGCAGTTTCCTGTTGATATACTACTGCAATCATTTTTTAATTATCTTCAGCATAATTTTACTTGCATGTGATAGTAATGATACTATTCTGCACTCCAATAGATCACTTTTCTTTGGAATAGGCATGTATATAGATCTCTTCCAGTCAGTTGGCCAGGTCTCCCAAATTTACTGGCATAGACAAGTGATAGCCTCCAGCATTGCATTCATTTGTTGAAATGTCTAAATAGGTATTCTATCCATTCCTAGAGTTTTGTTTCCTCATCAGTTCCTTCAGTGCAGCTTGGACTTTTTCCTTCAATACCATTGGTTCTTGATCATATGCTATCTCCTGAAATGGGTGAACATTGGCCAATTATTTTTCATACAGTGACTTTGTATATTCTATCCACCTTCTTTTAGGAGCTCTGGTAGCATAGTGGCTAAAGCACTTGACTGCTAACCAGAAGGCTGGCGGTTCAAACCCACCAGCCACTCCTCGGAAGGAAGGTT
>NW_006921864.1:3869758-3874542 GCF_000298275.1 Orycteropus afer afer | reverse complement strand
TGGATTGATACAGTGGCTGCGATGATGGGCTCGAGTATAGCAGGGATTGTGGGGCTGGTGCGGGATCGGGCAGTGTTTCGTTCTGCTGTGCACGGGGTCGCTATGAGTCGGAAACGACTCGACGGCACTTAACCACAACAACAACAACTCCTGAGTCAATTGTGGCTTATAGTGACCCTAGAGGACAGAGTAGAACTGCCCCCAAAAGGGTTTTGAAGGCTATAAATTGTTTCAGAAGCAGACTGCCTCATCTTTCTCCCATAATGTGGTTGTTGGGTTCAAACTGCTGACATTTTGGTTAGCAGCCAACTACTTTAATCGCTAAGCCACCACAGCTGCTAAAGTCTCCAGAAGAACAAATTACAAGAATTTCAACTACATTCAATTTATGTACCATATATCAGAAGATTGTGTTTCAGAAAGGCTCTAGGATTGCATTATGATTTATCCAATGAAATTATTATTTTTTTATTTTTTAAAATCTGGTATTTGACATTTTGACTTAAATTGGAACAACAATTCAAATGGCACTTGTTTAATTACAGCCTGTGCTGTGCATTTTAAGAAATTAAAGTGTTGTTAGAAATACTTTCAGTCCATAGTTAGTTTACAATCTGTTTGTTGTTATTGTTGTTGTTGTTGTTGTTTTTATGTGCTGTCGAGTTCACTCCAACTCCTAGAGACCTTATGTATAACAGAATGAAACAACGTCTGGTCCTGTGCCAGCATCATGTTCCCTATTATACCTGAGGCCATTGCTGCAGCTCCCATGTCAATCCATCTTGTGGAGGGCCTTCCCCTCTTTTGTTGACCCTCCACATTACCAAGCATAACATCCTTCTCCAGAGAAAGGTCCCTTCTGACAACATGACCAAATTAGGTGAGAAGAAATCTAGCCATTCTAGCTTCCAAAGAGCATTCCAGCTGCACTTCCTCTAGGAAAGACTTGTTAGTTCTTTTAGCAGTCCATGGTACTTACAGCATTCCTCACCAATACACAACTTAAATCATCAACTCTTCTTTGGCCTTCCTTATTTGTTATGCAGCCATCACAAGCACATGTGGCGATTGAAAACACCATGGCTTGCATTGGACACATCTTAGTCTTCAGGGAGATATTTTCACTCTTCAGCACTTGAAAGAGGTCTTTTTCAACAGATTTCTCCAATGCAATATGTCTTTTGATGTCTTGACTGCTGCTTCCATTGGCGTTGATTGTAGGACCAAGTAATAGGAAGTCTTTCACAACTTCAATCTTTTATCCATCTACCATGATGCTTCTTACTGGTCTAGTTCTGAGGATTTTTGTTTTCTTTATATTGAGATGTAATCCATACTGCAGTCTGTATCTTCATCAGCAAGTGCTCCATGTCATCCTCACTTTCAGAAAGCAAAGTTGTGTCACCTGCATATAGCAAGTTATTAATGAGTCTTCCTCAAATCCTGATGCCACATTCTTCATCACAGAGTCCAGCTTTTCAAATTATTTGCTTAGTATACAGATTGAGTAAGTATGGTGAAAGTATACAACCCTGACACATTCCCTTCCTGATTTAAACCATGCAGTATCCCCTTGTTTTGTTTGAAGGACAGACTCCTGGTCTTTGTACAGATTCCTCATGAGTGCAATTAAGTGTTCTGGAATTCCCATTCTTCTCAATGTTATTCATAATTAGTTATGATCCACAAAATTGAATGTCTTTGTATTGTCAATAAAACACAAGTAAACATCTTTCTGGTATTCTTTGCTTTCAGCCAAGATGCATATGACATCAGCAATGATATTCCTCACTCCATGTCCCCTTCTGAATCCAGCTTGCATTGCTGGAAATTCCCTGTCAATACACTGCTACAACCATTTTTTAATTATCTTCAGTAAAATTTTACCTGTGTGTGGTATCAATGATATTGTTCAATAATTTTCACATTCTGTGGGATCACCTTTCTTTGGAATAGGTACCAATATGGATCTCTTCCAGTCAGTTTGCCAGGGAGCTGTCTTCCAAATCTCTTGGCATAGCCGAGTGAGTGCCTCCAGCACAGCATCCATCTGTTGAAACATCTCAGTGGCTATTCCTTCAATTCCTGGAACCTTGTTTTTCACCAATTCTTTCAATGTAGATTCAACTTCTTCCTTCAATACCATTGGCTCTTGATCATATGCCACCTCCTGAAATGGATGATCATCTACCAATTATTTTTGGTACAGTGACTCCATCTATCTTCTTTTGATGTTTCCTGCATCATTCAAGATATTGCCCATGAAATCTTTCAATATTGAAATTCAAGGCTTAAATTTTTTCTTCAGTTTTTTCAACTTGGGAAATGCCAACCATGTCCTTCTCTTTTGGTTTTCTAACTCCAGGACTTTGCACATTTCATTATAATAATTGACTTTGCCTTCCCAAGCTGCTCTTTGAAATCTTCTCTTCAGATCTTTTATCCTGTTCATTCTTCCATCCACTTTAGTAACTGTCCGTTCAAGGGCAAGTTTCAGAGTCTCTTCTGACATCCATTTTGGTCTTTTCTTTCCATCCCATCTCTTTAATGATCCTTTGCTTTCTTCATGGATGATGTTCTTGATGTCATTTCACAATTTGTCTGGTTTCCAGTCATTGGTGCTCAATGCATCAAATCTATTCTTTAGATGGTCTCTAAATTCAGGAGGGATGTAATCAAGGTCATATTTTGGCTCTCATGGACCTCTTTTAATTGTCTTCAACTTCAACCTGAACTTGCATACAGGAATTGATGGTCTCTTCCACAGCCAGCTCCTGGACTTTTTCGGCTAAAGATAGTGAGCTTTTCCATAGCCTCTTACCACAGATGTAGTCAATCTGATTCCTGTGTATTTCATCTGGTGAAGTCCCTGTGTATAGCTGCCGTTTGTGTTGTTGAAAACAGGTATTTCCAATGAATAAGTTGTCGGTCTTGCAAAATTATATCATGGAATTTCCAGCATCATTTCTATCACCCAGGCCATATTTTCCAGCTACCAGTGATTCTTGTTTCCAACTTTTGCATTCCAATCACAAGTGATAACCAGCACATCTTGATCGCATGTTCAGTCAATTTCAGACTGCAGAAGGTGGTAAACATCTTCAATTTCCTCATATTTTACTTTGGTAGTTGGTGCATAAATTTGAATAAAAGAAGTGTTAACTGTGCTTCCTTGCAGGCATATCGTTATTATCTTATCACTGACAACACTGTACTTCAGGATACATCTTGCAACATTCTTTTGTGATGAATGCCACACCATTCCTCTTCAATTTGTCATTCCTGACATAGTAGATCATATGATTGTCTGATTCAAAATGGCCGAAACCAGACCATTTCAACTCACCAATGCCTAGGACACCAATCTTTAGGGTTTCTATTTCGTTTTTGACAACTTCCAATTCTCTTAGATCCATAGTTCATATATTCTATGTACCAATTATTGATGCATGTTTGCAGCTGTTTCTTCTTATCTTGAGATGTGCCACATCAGCAGATAAGGGTCCTGAAAGCTTTACTCTATCTCCATCATTAAGGTAGACTCTACTCTGATCTACCCTTCTCCAGTCATATTTTGAGTGCCTTCTGACTGAGGGGCTCATCTTCTGGCACTATATCAGACAATGTTTCAGGGCTATTCATAAAGTTTCTAGTAATGTATCAGACAGTGTTTCACTGCTATTCATGAGGGTTTCACTGGCCAATTCACTGAAAACTGTACAGCCTATTCCTCCTTCTGAGTCTGTCTTAGTCTGGAAGTGCCACTGAAACCTGTCCACCATGGGTAACCCTGGTGGCATTTGAAACACTGGTAGTATACCCTCCAGCCTCACAGCAACACTCAAGCCACCACAGTAGATGAACTGACAGACAAGTTTGTGTCTCCTAGCTGTTCTAAACTGCTCTGCTCATCTCCTGGTCTCCCCCACCCTACTCACTTACCAGGCCTGCCCCTGGGGCAAACGCCAGCTTTTCACTGGTCCCTGGGCTGGCTTACTGCAGTCCACCTCCAGGGCGGCTCCACATAAGCAAACAGCCACCTTGCACTGTCACATCTAGTAAGGTGTTGTCAAGTCAGCTCTGACCAACAGCGACCTTATGTAAAATGGAACAAAACACTGCCTGGTTGTGTGAAATCCCCACAGTCCTTACTATACTTAAATTTATTGTAGCAGCCACTATGTTAATCCATCTCAAAAGGGTCTTCCCCTTTTTTGCTGACCCTCTACTTTATGAAGCATTATATTCTTTCATAAGTCCCTTCTGACAACATGACCAAAGGAAGTGAGAAGAAGTCTGCCCATTCTTGCTTTTAAGGAGCATTCCAGCTACAGTTCTTCCAGGATAGATTTGTTTGTTCTTCTTGCAGTCCTCAGTATTTTGTTTTCTTTGCCAATACAATAATTCAAAGGCATCAATTCTTATTTGGTCTTCCTTATTCATTGTCCAGATTTCACATGCATATGATTGTTGTTGTTGTTGTTAGGTGACATTGAGTCATCTCCAACTCATAGCGACTCTATGCACAGCAGAATGAAACACCACCTGGTCCTGAGCCAGCTCCATGATTCTTGCTATACGTGAGCCCATTACCACTGCCACCATGTCAATCCATCTCATGGAGGGCCTTCCCCTTTTTCATTGACCCTCCACCTTACTAAGGATGACATCCTTCTCCAGGGAATGGTCTCTTCTGACAACATGACCAAAGTATGTGAGACAAAGTCTGGCCATTCTTGCCTCCAAGGAGCATTCTGGCTGCACTTCCTCCAGGACAGACCTGT
>NW_006921864.1:3868999-3869658 GCF_000298275.1 Orycteropus afer afer | reverse complement strand
AACCCACCAGCCACTCCTCGGAAGGAAGGTTGGGCAATCCTACTTCCGTAGTAATACTGCCTCGGAAACCCAAGGAGGGGTCACTATGAGTCGGGCCGACTCGAAGGCACATAACAACAACAACAACAGCATCGTTCAATACTTTGCCCATAGAATCCTTCATTATTGCAACTCAAGACTGGAATATTTTTTTCAGTTCTTTCAGCTTGAAAAATGCCAAGCATATTTGTTTTTTATTTTCTAACTCCAGGTATTTGCACATTTCATTGTAATACTTGACTTTGGCTTCTCAAGTCACCCTTTAAAATCCTATTCAGCTCTTTTCTTTAATCATTTCTTCCAATCATTTTAACTAACCTACATTCAAGAACCAACTTCAGAGTTTCTTCTGACACCCATTTTGGCCTTTTTTTTTTTTTTTTTTTTCCTCTTCTTTTCTTGTCTGAATATGTATGCCATCATCTTTTTAGATCATAGTTTATTATAAACTCGTCTGTCCAAGGTATCAACCACTGAGGCTCAGGTACCAAAGTACCCAACCAAATAAAGCAAACCTACTCCTGAGTGTGGAACCCAGGAAGCCAAAGAGAGGAGTGTTCAGCCAGGGGGCAGTTTAAGCATAGGCACTGAAACAAGGCGGGCTTGTGCTTACTCACTGA
>NW_006921864.1:3865964-3868899 GCF_000298275.1 Orycteropus afer afer | reverse complement strand
CGTCTCACCTACTTTGGTCATGTTGTCAGAAGGGACTATTCCCTGGAGAAGGATGTCATGCTTGGTAGGGTGGAGGGTCGACGAAAGAGAGGGAGGCCTTCAAGGAGATGGATTGACACGGTGGCTGCGATGATGGGCTCAAGTATAGCAGGTATTGTGGGGCTGGTGCGGGATCGGGCAGTGTTTCGTTCTGCTGTGCATGGGTTTGCTATGAGTCGGAAACGACTCGACGGCACTTAACAACAACAACAACAAATAATTCAATATTTTGCCCATAGACTTCTTTAATATTATAATTTGAGGTTTGAACTTTTTTTCAGTTTTTCCATTTCTTTCAGAAATTCCTTTTTGTTTTCTAATTCCAGGTCTTTGCTTATTTCATTAAAATAATTGGCTTTGCCTTCTCGAGGTGCTCTTTGAAATCTTCTGTTCAGCTCTTTTATCTTATAATTTCCTCCATTTGCTTTAGCTAATCTCTGTTCAAAATCAAGTTTCCAATTCTCTTCTGACCTCCATTTTGGTCTTTCCTTCTTTTCCTGTCTTTTTAATAACCTTTTGCTTTCTTCATATATGAGGTTCTTGATGTCATTCCACAACTCATCTGGTCTTCAGTCACTGTGTTAAATGCATCAAATCCATTATTCTTATGGTCTCTAAATTCACATGGTGTATAACTAAGGTCATATTTTGGTTCTCATGGACTTATTTTAAATTTCTTCACCTTCACCTTGAACTTGCATATGAGCAATTGATAGTCTGTTCCACAGTCAGCTCCTGGCCTTGTTTTGACTGACGATCTTGTTTCTCCATCACCTTATCCACAGATGATTTTATTTCTGTGAATTTCATCTGGTGAGGGCAATGTATATAGTCACTGTTTATGTTGTTGAAAAAGAGTATTTGCAAAGAACAAGTCATTGGTCTTGCAAAATTCTATCATGATTTTCCAGAGTCATTTCCATCTCTAAAGTCATATTTTCCAACAACCAATGCTACTGCTTTGTTTCCAACTTTCACATTACATACACCAATAATTGTCAATACATCTTGATTGCATGTTTGGTCAATTTTAGACTGCAGAAGTTGGTAAAAAGCTTCAACTTCTTCTTCTTTCACTTAATGGTTGAGGCAAAAATGTGAATAATAGTCTTATTAACTGGTTTTCCTTGTAGGAGTATCACTGATAGCATTGTACTTCAGTATAGAAATATTCTTGTTCTATATAGATCTTGAAGTATTCTTTTTTGATGATTAATGCAATGCCATTCCTCTTCAATATTTCATTTCCTGCATAGTAGACTATATGATTGTCTGATTCAAAATGGCCAATTTCAGTCTACTTTAGCTCACTAATGCCTAGAATATCTATCTTCATGAATTCCATTTCATTTTTGACCACTTCCAATCTTTTTAAGCATGTATTATGCATAAAAATAAAAAAGTAACAAGAAATATTTCCTTTGGAATCTTGCTATGTTGGATATATACCAGCCAAAAATATGAATTCAACACCAAGAAGAAAGCATGTACATGTTCCATTTATGTGTCACATAGGGAATTGGAAAAAAATTCTGAGGATCAAAAATCATCCCTTCCCACTAGTCCTGAATCATTCATTCTAACTTGTTTTTTTTCTCTATCTCAGAACAAACTACTCTGTTGCTAATCTTAATTTTTAGAAAAAAAAATTCTATGTTTATATCCATCTCTGATTCTTCACCTATTTTTCATCAATAACAATGAACATGTTTTATTTGTTCATTCATTTATCCAGCAAAAAATTATGAAGCACCTGCTCAGTTTGCAAGTAATAGTGACAGAGTAATGAATTAGACTATCTCTGACCCTCCAGCCCTACAGCTTAGATTCTTCTCCTCATCACTCCCTCAGTATATCAGGCACACCACAGCTACAGAGCTCTATTTAAAATACAAATCTGAGTATTCTCTAAACCTACTCTAAATAATATTATGTCCCCATTAAAATTCCAAACTAGTGAAGATGAATATAAGGTCCTGTCTGACCTTACTGGAGTCACTGGCTGGTGTAAACAGCATAATCAGCTTCTAACAAGAAGGTTTGAGGTTTGCACTCACTCAGAGACTTATTGGAACAGAGGCCTGGTGAATTACTACTGAAAAATCAACCTTTGGAAACCTGTGGAGCACAGTCTAATATAATACATACGGGATTGCCATGACACAGAATCCACTCAATTGCAACTGGTTTTAACTTAACTGGTCCTTGGCTTTCTTCTTAGCTTCAACTTTCTGACCTTATCCGCTCCCTCATACTTGATACTGCAAGATCTTCAAACTCTTCGTGCTCCTGAAAACAACAAGGGAATTCCTACCTTTTGCTTAGGATCTTTCTACCTTTCACTATTCACTCTTCACTCTTTGTGACTAAGCTGAGCCCTATCTGCTCCAAGAAGTCTTATTTAAATTCCTGGAAAACCCTGCTCTGTGTTCCCAGGTATCCTGCATATCTGCTCCTTTCTTATAATTTATCACAATGTTTTGAAAATATCTGCTTATTTCTCTCATTTGAGCAATCATAAAATCCTCAAGGGTAGAATGTGTGTCTTATTCATATATATGCTCCTACCGTGCAGTACTTAAGAGATAATCAATATTTTCTATATTCAACGGAACCATTTTGTGTGCTCTATCCCAAAGGCTTATTGCATAGTATTTACCTACTTGATTTAGATGATTACCTACCTCTTTGTCTATGGTGAATGCAACAGAAGGGAACAAGCAAGGGATAAAGATGTTTTTTTTTTTTAATTTCTAAGTGATTAGTATACTCAATATGAATACACGGGTTTCTCTTATTCTTTCAGTATAATGTAGCATAGTGCCTAAGGCGTTTGACTGGTAACCAGAAGGCTGGTGGTTCAAATCCACCAGCCACTCCTTGGAAGGAAGACTGG
>NW_006921864.1:3864952-3865579 GCF_000298275.1 Orycteropus afer afer | reverse complement strand
CCTGGTGGCATAGTTCCTAAGGCATTTGACTGCTAACCAGAAGGCTGGAAGTTCAAACCCACCAGCCACTCCTCAGAAGGAAGGTTGGGCAATCTGCTCCCATAGTGATACTGCCTGGGAAACCCAAGAAGGGATCACTAGGAGTCAGATCCAACTCGGCAGCAATGAGTTCATTTTCTTTGGTAGCATGTTTTCCACTCATTCCTTTTCAGCTTTCTATCTGGTGAACTTTAGTTATCTTTCAAGACATCACTTACTTATCAAAACTTTTTGACCCACTAGACAAAGCATTCTTTTGTGTTTTTTGCACATATTTTTACCTTTACACAATTCCATTAAATGTTCATTATTATTTCATTTCATAGCTTTCACAATGGAAAGGAAACTCATCATACATGTATTTACCCAAATCCCCAGCACAAAACTCAGCCTCACAAAAGTTTGTTGAATCTAGAAATCAATTGATACAGTATCTTAATTTTTTATCTCAAAATATATTTTATTTACTCCATGGGTTAAGTGATATTTAAATAAATACTGTCAGTCTCCTAATGAACTTTCTTCATTATTGATGGATGTTGTTTTTAATTCAATAATGCATTAGGAGCAATAAGCTTTGTTTACAAT
>NW_006921864.1:3863103-3864852 GCF_000298275.1 Orycteropus afer afer | reverse complement strand
ACTGAAAATAGCATGGCCTGTGTCAGGCACACCTTAGTCCTCAAGGAGACATCTTTGCTCTTCAGCACTTGAAAGAGGTCCTTTGCAGCTGATTTTCCCAGTGCTATTTATCGTCTGATGTCCTGACTGCTGCTTCCATTGGTGTTGATTGTAGAATCAAGCAATTTGAAGTCTTTGACAACTTCAATCTTTTCTCCATTTATTGCATAAAGGACCAGCTTTGAGGATTTTTGATTTCTTTATATTGAGATGTCATGGCTTGGTTTAGGCTCACCTTAGTCTTCAAAGTGACATCTTTGTTCTTCAACACTTTAAAGAGATCTTTTGCAGAAGATTTTCCCAGAGTAATACGATGTCTGATTTCTTGACTGCTCCTTCCATGGGTGTTAATTGTGAATCCAACTAAAGTGAAATATTTGACAACTTCATTTTACCTCCATTTGTTGTGTTATGGCTTATTGGTCCAGTTGTGAGGATTTTTGTTTTCTTTATGTTGAGGTGTAATCCATACTGAAGGCTTCAGTCTTTGCTTTTCATCAGTAAGCGTTTCAAGTCATCTTCACTTTCAGTGAGCATAATTGTGTCATCTGCATATCGCAGGATGTTAATGAGTCTTCTTGCAATCCAGTTGCACATTCTTCTTCATATAATCCAGCTTCCCCAATTATTTGCTCAGCCTACAAATTAAATGTTGCTGTTGTTGTTATGTGCCGTCAAGTCAGACCTGACTCATAGTGACACCTCCTTGGGTTTCCGAGGTGGTATCACAATGGAAGTAGATTGCCCAACCTTCCTTCTGAGGAGTGGCTGATGGGTTTGAACCATCAGCCTTCTAGTTAGCAGTCAAGTGCCTTAGGCACTATGCTACCAGAGCTCCTACAGATTAAATAAGTATGGTAAAAGAATACAACTCTGACATATACCCTTTTTCTATTTTAAACCATGCAATATACCCCTGTTCTGTGTAAAGGACAGCCTCATGGTCTGTGTACAGGTTCTTCATGAGCACAGTGATGTGTTCTGGAATGTCCATTCTTAGCAATGTTATGACCTACACAGTCAAATGCCTTTGCATAGTCAGTAAAACACAGGTAACCATCTTTCTGATATTCTTTGCTTTGAGCCAAGATCCATCTGACATCAGCAATGATAACCTTCATTCTACATCTCCTAAAGCCAGCTTGCATTTCTGGAGGTTCCCTGTCAGTCAATATACTACTGCAACCATTTTTTAATTATCCTCAGAAAAATTTTTCTTCCTAATGACACTGTTTCAAAATTTCCACATTCTGTTGTATCTCCTTCCTTTAGAATGGACGCATATTTAGAGCTCTTCCAGTCAGTTGGTCAGGTAACTGTCTTCCAAATTTCTTGGCATAAATAAGTAAGCGACTCCAGTGTTTACTCCAGCTCCATTTGTTGAAACATCTCAATGAGTATTCTGTCAATTGCTGGAGCCTTTTTTTCATCAATTTCTTTGGTGCAGCTTGGACTTCTTCCCTCAATATCATCAACTCTTGATCTTATGGTATTTCCTGAATGAGTTAATGTCCACTAATTCTTTTCAGTACAGTGACTTTGTGTATTTCTTCCATCTGCTTTTGATTAGCCCCAGGCTTACAGGTGAGGAGAGACAACTCAGGGACACCCGAAGTAGCAAGCGGGAAGAGCAGGAGAAAGGGGTTTAAAAGCCAGGAAGCCAGAGAAAAGAGCAGAGGACGAAGGGCTTAGGTGAGGAGGGGCAACTCA
>NW_006921864.1:3848904-3862095 GCF_000298275.1 Orycteropus afer afer | reverse complement strand
GATGGGCTCAAGTATAGCAGGGATTGTGGGACTGGCGCGGGATCAGGCAGTGTTTCGTTCTGCTGTGCATGGGGTCGCTATGAGTCAGAAATGACTCGATGGCACTTAACAACAACAACAAAATCAAGATATGTTGATTATTACTGGTGATTGGAATACAAAAGTTGGAAACAAAGAATCACTGGCAGTTGGAAAATATGGCCTTGATGATAGAAATATTGTTGGAGTTCATATGGTAGAATTTTGCAAGATCAACAGCTTATTCATTGCAAATACCTTTCTTCAACAACATAAACAGTGGCTATACATGTGGACTTTGCCAGATGGAGTACACAGGAATCAGATCAACTACATCTGTGGAAAGAGAAGACAGAGAAACTCAATATCTTCAGCCAAAACTGACTATGGAACAGACCATCAACTGTTCATATTCAAGTTCAATTTGAAGCTGAAGAGAATTAAAAGAAGTCCACAAGAGCCAAAATATGACCTTGATTATATCCCTCCTGAATTTAGAGACCATCTGTTCTGATTGCCTAGTACTGCTCTGACAAGAATATACCACAAATGGGATGGCCTTAACAAATAGGAGTTTATTCTTTCACAGTCTGGAGGCTTTAAGCTAACAAGCCCAAGGTCGACAAATAAAATGGCACAGTTCCGATGTTATCAAAACACATGGCAGGCCATTAATTCAAGTCCATTGTAAGTGCCAAGGTCGGCAGAGTATGGCAGGCTGCTGAACAATGACATGGCTACATGCAAGGTCCAAGTGTGCCATAAGCTAGAGACCATTCCCCAAGGCTTCTGCTTATATACAGGAAGTAGACCACATTCCCTAAGGCAGCAACTCAGCTGCTCACGGTAGATTCCACCATGGAGTTGATTACCAGTCTCATCATGGGGAATACCATATCCAGCTGCCCAGCCATTCAACCAAGCCCAGCCAAATTGACACAAAAACTGAAGAACCCACCATCTAAAGAATAGATTTCATGCATTGAACACTAATGACTGAAAACCAAATTGTGGAATGACATCAAAACATCATCCATGAAGAAAGCAAAAGATCATTGAAGAGATGGGATGGGAAGAAAAGACCAAAATAGGTGTCAGAAGAGACTCTGAAACTTGTCCTTGAACAGAGAGTAGCTAAAGCAAATGGATGAAATGATCAGATAAAAGATCTGAACAGAAGATTTCAAAGAGCAGCTCAAGGAGACAAAGTTAATTGTTATAATGAAATGTGCAAACACCTGGAGTTAGAAAACCAAAAGGGAAGAACATGCTAGGAATTTCTCAAGCTGGAAGAACTGAAGAAAAAAATTCAAGCATCTAGTTGCAATATTGAAAGATTCTATGGGGAAAATATTGACTGATGCAAGAAACATCAAAAGAAAATAGAACAAATGCACAAAATCACTACACCAAAAAGAATTGGTAGATGATCATCCATTTCATGAGGTGGCATATGATCAAGAACTCATAGTATTGAAGGAAGAAGTCAAAGCTACACTGAAGGAATTGGTGAAGAATAAGGCTCCAGGAATCGAAGGAATACCCACTGAGATGTTTCAATAAACAGATGCTGCCCTGGAAGCATTCACTCATCTATGTCAAGATATTTGGAAGACAACTACCTGGACAACTGCCTGGAAGACATCTGTATTTGTTCCCATTCCAAAGAAAGGTGATCCGATAAAATGTGCATATTATTGAATAATATCATCGTTATAACACCCAAATAAAATCTTGCTGAAGAGAATTCAAAAACATTTGCAGTAGTATACTGACAGAGAGTGAAAATAATTTGAGGCACTTACTGAATGAAGATTGAAGAATACAGTCTGCAGTATGGATTACATCTCAATATAAAGAAACAACAATCCTCACAACTGGACCAATAAGCAGCATCATGATAAATGGAGAAAAGATTGAGGTTATCAAAGAATTCACATTGCTTGGTTTTACAATCAATGCCAATGGAAGTCAGGACAGTAGACGACATATAGCACTGGGCAAGACAGCTGCAAAGGAACTCTTTCAAGTGCTGAGGAGCAAAGATGTCTCCTTGAGGACTCAGGTGTGCCTTACACTAGCCATGATATTTTCAATTGCCTCATATGTGTGTGAGAGCTGGACAATGAATAAGGAAGACCAAAGAAGAGTTGATGTTTTTGAGTTGTGGTGCTGGCGAAGAATACTGAAAGTACCATGGAACTGCTAAAACAACTAACAGATCTGTCCTGGAGGAAGTACGGTGAAATGCTCCTTGAAAGCGAGAATGGCCAGACTTCATCTCACCTACTCTGGTCATGTTGTCAGAAGGGACCATTCCCTGGAGAAGGATGTCAGGCTTGGTAAGGTGGAGGGTCGATGAAAGAGGGAAAGGCCTTCAATGAGATGGATTGACACTGTGGCTTCAATGCTGGGCTCAAGTATAGAAAGGACCATGGAGCTGGCTCAGGATCGGGTGGTGTTTCATTTTCGTTCTGCTGTGCATAGGGTTGCTATGAGTTGGAAATGACTCAGTGGGACCTAACAATAGCAACATTGATAGACAGCATTCAGAAACGCAAGCTGAATTCAGAAGAGGATGTGGAACAAGAGATATCTTTGCTGATGTCAGATGGATTTTGGCTGAAAGCAAAGAATACCAGAAAGATGCTTACTTGTTCTTTATTGGCTATGCAAAATCAATCAATTGTGTGGATCATAACAGATTATGGATAACACTGAGAAGAATGGGAATTCCAGAACACTTAATTGTGCTCATTAGGAACCTGTGCATAGACAAGGAGGCTGTTGTTCAAACAGAACAATGGGACACTGGATGATTTAAAATCAGGAAGGGAGTGTGTCAGGGTTGTATCCTCACATCATATTTATTCAATCTGTATGCTGAACAAATAATCCAAGAAGCTGGACTCTATAAAGAAGAACATGGCATCAGGATTGGAGGAAGAATCATTAACAACCTGTGGTACGCAGACGACACAACTTTCCTTGGTGAAAGTGAGGATGAATTGAAGCACTTACTGATGAAGATTAAAGGCTACAGTCTACAGTATGGATTACATCTCAACCCAAAGAAAACAAAAATCCTCACTGGACCAATAAGCAGCATCATGATAAATGGAGAAAAGATTGAAGTTGTCAAAGATTTCATATTACTTGTTTCCACAACCAACACCAATGGAAGCAGCACTCAAGAAATCAGAGGATGTATTGCACTGGACAAATCTGCTGCAAAAGACCTCTTTCCAGTGCTGAAGAACAAAGATGTCTCCTTGAAAACTAAGGTGTGTGTAACCCAAGCCATGGTATTTTCAATCACCTCATGTGCATGGGAAAGCTGGACAATGAATAAGGAAGACTGAAGAAGAGTTGATGCTTTTGAGTTGTGGTGCTGACGAAAAATACTGAAAATACCATGGACTGCCAAAAGAACTAACAAATCTGTCCTGGAGGAAGTGCAGCTAGAATGCTCCTTGGAAGCAAAATTGGCCAGACTTCATCTGACCTACTTTGGTCATACTGTCAGAAGGGACCACTCCCTGGAGAAGGATATCACACTTGGTAAAGTGAAGAGTCAATGATAAAGAGGAAGTCTCTCAATGAGATAGATTGACACAGTGATGGCAATGAGGGGCTCAGGTATAAGAAGAACTGTGAAGCTGGCACAAGACCAGGCAGTGTCATATTCTGTTGTACCTAGGGTCACAGTGAAACAGAGCCAACTCGATGGCACCGAAGAGCAACAACACTCTTAAAGGTTGGTGAACATCACATAGCATAATTAGGCTTTGTTTTAATAAAATCTGTTAAATGGGAATTTTATCAATAGGCTAATATTGGTGGACAGAAATATGCATGGAAATTGTTGCAAGATCATTTATATCTCAAAGGAAAGTCACTTATGCTAAAAAAAAAAGCATAGTATTTGTCAAAGAGATTAATCAATTTTATAAAATTAATCACTTGATTCTAAAACCACAATATGAGTTATTCCACCATCTGTTAGATTTGTAAGGGAACATACGCAACCTATACACTCATATAACTCCCATCAAAGCCAAGAGAAGGACAGAGGTTGATCTATGCTGTCTGACATTAACCTTGGACACCATTTTATAAAAGCAAAGCTGTCCTATTCTGACTGCTCCTCTAAGGCCTTAAAACCAACCTTTTCCAGGCACAATAAAAATAATTTTAAAGTCAAACCTATTTTGTCAGAGTTGCTTACCAAAAACAGACAACTTTGAAAAATAAAGAAATATAAAGCTCTGCGTGTTTGTGTGTTGCACTTTTAATTAGAATTTTAATTTTCTTTAATGTAGATGCAATCAAAATACTATTCTTTATTTCTGTCTATGTACACGCACAGGGAGAGATGAACAGAACAGAGAGAAATTTCAAAATCAATGTCCTTCAAGAAGGGACTGAGTCTAAATGAAACCCATGTAATTACTCACCACATTTCAAACATCTTCCCTGATGGACATTACAGAATTCCATTTGCTAATCATATTACTATATTGTTGCTGTTTTTAGGTGCCATGGGGTCAGTTCCAAATCATTTTGACTGTATGTACAACAGAAGGAGACCCAGCTCAGTCCTGCGCCATCCTCACAATCATTGCTATGCTTGGTCTCATTGCTGCAGCTACTGCATGGATGCATCTCCTTGAGGGTCTTCCTTTTTATCACTGATCTGCTACTTCACGAAGCTTATCTTTCTCCAGTGATTAGTCTTCCCTGATAATACAACGAAAGTACGAGAGACAAAGTCTTGTCATCCTCACTTCTAAGGGGTCTTCTGGCTGTACTTCTTCCAAGACAGATTTGTTCATTCCTCTGGGAATATGTCACACATTCAGTATTCTTCACCAACACCATAATTCAAAGACATTGATTCTTCTTTTGTCTCCCTTATTCATTATCCAGCTCTCACATGAATATGAGGTGATTGAAAATATCATGGCTTAGGTCAGGCACGCTTTAGTCTTCAAAAGTCTTTTTCACTGACCCTCTACTTTACCAAGAATGATATCCTTCCCCAGAGACTGTTCCTGCCTCATGATATGTCCAAAGTATGTGAGACAAGTCTCACCATTCAGGGTTCTAAAGAGCACCCTAGCTATACTTCCTGCAAGACAGATCTGTTTGTTCTTCTGGCAATCCATGCTAACATTTTGGGTTACCAACATTGCAACCCAAAAGGATCAGTTCTTCAGTCTTTCTTATTCCTATTCGTCACAGCTTTTGTATGCATGTGTTGATGCTGTTGTTAGGTGCCATCAAGGTAGCTCTGACTCATAGTGATCCTATGTACAACAGAACAAAACACTGCCTGGCCATGTGCCAGCCTCACAATCTTTTCTATACTTGAGCCCATCCTTGCAGCCACTGTGTCAATCCATCTCACTGAGGGTCTTCCCGTTTTTCACTGACCCTCCACTATACCAAGCATGATATCCTTCTCCAGGGAATGGTCTCTTTTGACAACATGACCAAAGTAGGTCAGATGAAGTCTGGCCATTCTCACTTCGAAGGAGCATTGAAAATACCATGGCTTGGGTCAGTCACACCTTAGTCCTCAAGGTGACATCTTTGCTTTTCAACACTTTAAAGAGTTCTTTTACCGAGGATTTGCCCAATGCAATATATTGTTTGATTTCTTGACTGCTAACTGCAATGGGTGTTGATCATAGATCCAAATAAAATGAAACCCTTGACAACTTCAATATTTTCTCTGTTTACCATGATCTTGCTTATTGCTCCTGTTGTGAGGATTATTTATGTTAACAATATGTAAATGTGAGTTTAAGATCATCACTTAAATAATTGTTGTTGTTGTTGTTGTGTTGTTTGCCGTCGAGTCGGCCCCGACTCATAGCAACCCCTCCTTGGGTTTCCTAGGCAGTAGGTTGGGCAATCCTACTTCCGTAGTGATACTGCCTCGGAAACCCAAGGAGGGGTCGCTATGAGTGGGGGCCGACTCGACGGCAAATAACAACAACAACAACAACATCACTACGGAAGTAGGATTGCCCAACCTTCCTTAATTAGCAAATATAAAAACTTGAAAGAAAATCTCATCAAATTTGAGTTACTAAATAACAGAATCGAATTTTTCATATGAAAATAATCAATCTCACTCAAATTTTAAAGTTGGTAAAATATGGATGATCCTAAATAGAAAGTCTTAACATTGATTCTTTAGATATGCAAGCTTCTATCACCATCACCAAGACCATCACTCCTCTCCTATTAGGCCCTCTTTATCTCTCTCCCCTCATTTACTTTTCTTCCTAACACTTATCCTCATCTGACATAATATATCTATTATTTTGGATTTTTTAAAAAATCTGTTTAATGTAAACTCCATAAGGGTAAGAATTTTTGTCTAATGCATTTCCTCTTCTAGCCCAAATGTCTAGCACAATACTTCCCATAAAATAGGTGCATAATAAATTGTTATTTAATGAATGAATGAATGAATTAGAAAACATGTCTAAAATTCTCTCACAAGACTGATATCAAGTGACAGGTATATATTCAAAAAATGAAAACTCATTTTATCGTTTGATTCCTAGTCTAGATTAGAAAATTTAGGAGAGTATCCTTATAAATTAACTGACTAACTGAAAAAATCAAACTCACTGCCGTCAAGTTGGATCTGACTCATAGAGACCCCTCCTTGTATTTCCAAGGAGGTATCACTGCAGAAGCAGATTGCCCAAACTTCCTTCCAAGGAGTGGCTGGTGAGTTTGAACTGCCAGCCTTCTGGTTAGCAGTTAAATGCCTTAGGCATTATACCACCAGAACTGGCACATTAACTGACTGCCAACTTAACTGACAAAGGAGACCAAAACCATATGCATAGTTTCCTCACAAATCTGTATTTTTATTTCATTCCTGCAACAAACAAGTGCCGGATTAGGTTGCTGTAAACCTTGTATCAAGCATACAATTTAGAGGAGACATAAAGCCAGTAAAGTTTGGACTCTGGTCTTTGGTCATCTACACTGTCTACGTGTATTGAATTTTAATTGGAAATTTTTGTTTTTCTGATACCCAACCAGCAATATATTTAGTCTTATTTGACTAATAAAAAGTACTTTATAAATATTCACTACATTTCATGGTATGTTTCCTGGAATAAATATTTATTTAGAAGCCAAATTAGAGTATTGGTGGTGGTGGAGCCTGATTTAACACCTACCTTTTATTTCTCTTTTAAATCAGAGATTCAATAGGTGCATAGGATCATTAGTAGATACAACATATTGAATGTCACAACCAATCAAAACGGACAGAAATGGATTATCTTAGTGAAAAAAGCACAAACTGGTGGGTTTAGTGGCCTTTTGACATGAATGTTAAAGGAGGCTTCTGACCACTTACAATAGAATGTTAATAGCTCATGCCACTTCACCACTGACAGCTCTGAAGTGAGAGGCCACTAATCTCTGTTTGTAATATCCACAGAAAAAAAGAAAAATAAGTATTTCTTCTTAAGCATGGGATAAGCATTAACTGTCTAAAAATTTCGGGAATGTTCTCCATGTCTGAAAGTCAGAGAAAAAAGAAGACAGCAATGGAAAAAGATCGTGTGTTTTTTCTTCCTCTCATGAACCAAAATATATGATTAAAAAGGAATGTGGTTTACAAAAGGAATCAAACCACCAATCAGCTCTTATTAGAATATCTGTGTATGTGCTGTGAACACTTTAGATATAATTTTTACTAAAAATTAAAATATGCATGTATATGTGGACAAGAGTAATACTGTGACTATTTTCTGATTCATTTATTTATTTATTTTTAAGTCAAATCATAAAACAGGCTTTCCTAGGGAGCTGATGCCTCAAATTTGAAATGGAATCTGTTCATTAGCTCTACATTATTCAAGACTGTAAAAAAGGAGACATTTTAACAATCCTCAACTCAATTAGACATCAACTGCTATCCTGGCAGAAAGCTGGCATGCGTCTTGTTCTCAGGAAGTTTGGATGGCGTTATTTACAATTTGTTCCTCAGGGAATGCCCTAAAAAAATGTCTGGTTGCCATCATAACTTATGTACCAACCTCATAATTCTCTACTTGACAGCTCAATTGTACACCCTTCATTTAATTAGATGGCAATAGACTACTGCTTAAATGGCAGCCGCTTGCCACTCAGCTTTGAGAAACAAGAGAAAGAGTGTACATTTATGAAATTGTTACTTAAGAATGAACTTTTCTGAAAATTAGTATAATCCAAAGATGAGCATTTTAAAAGACAAAGTTAAAAGTGACATAACTTTAAGAAATCTGGTTTAACCTTCAAACTTTCCACACAACTCTTCAATATATACATGAATTCTTCTGGAATTACTACATCATTCCTCCAACTATTATCCACTGTTTGATTTGAATGCTTGTGAGTCATTCTCTGAATCTGTCCTTTTATTTGCTGCAAGAAAACCTAATGAACCTTTGCCTTTCGGGCACTATAAAATTCATTTTTCAGGTACTATGTAAAGTTGAAATTGAAAGGTTTTTTAAATGCCACTTAAATTAAAGTATTTTTAAAACAATTTTCCAATTGTGTTTGATAAATTTATTTTAGAAGATTGACTGGTAATGCATTTCTATCACTAGTTTCCTATCACAGTCATTATAGAGTTAAATTTTAGAAACTAGTTAAATTCTTTTTATTTGTGCAGATTTTACTTATTGTTCCTTTTCCTTTCCTTTTAGTCTTACTTTAGTTCATTAGATGCAGTAATATCTCCCTTGTCTGTGACAATTTCCATTAATATCTCAAAGGCAGCTATTAAGTCTCATTACAAGAAAAGATTACAGAAGGATACTGCATACAATAACAGTGAAGATAAAGACAATAGTCACATTTTCATTTGTTTCTTTGTTCTTAAGATGCAAATCAAACCTGAAGCTCTTTTGAGCCTGCTTTTTTCAGTTTATACTTTCAAAGGTTTTGGAAAAGAAAAAACCTCCACAGCTAAATAAATTCTAGTATTTGGATTATTCCTTTCTCAAAATACAACAAAGAAACATACCTACTGTCAAAAATTTGCCACACATAATGCTCTCAAAGTCTCATTGTCAGGAAATTCTGAGAAACTACTAGAGTTTCATCATTTACATAAGTTATTCTCAGGAATTAACTGTGGGCTCTAACAAAGCTAATTAGTGGTGGTTGCAGAGAGATTTTATAAAAGTATTCATTACCAACAGTAGTGTATCATTCCATCAAAATACTTAAAATATCAACTCTTAGAAAATTATCTAAACATATCCTTGGAAAATTGGGTATGAGTAAAAATCAACTCCCAGGAAATAAACTACTTATGGGTTTTTGATCTAAACAGATTCATTTAAAATAAATGTATTTGTGGCTCAAATCTGAGTCTTGAAACCCTGGCCTTGTCTTAATATTTTGCATATTTGAAAAATGTTCAAATTCTGATAATAATTAAAAAATATCAACACCAAACAAAATAACTTCTACTTGCAGAAATGAAAATGGTCAGAATAAGGAGTATATACCAATCAGGGACTTAATTCCAATTAGCCAAAGACAAAACAGGTTTACTTCTCTACATTTCTTAAGTATCTGCAAAATTTTAACTTCCTTTTGAACCTCATTTGAGATTATAAATTTAGTAAGGGTAAATATAGAACCAGTTATTTTGCATATCTCTCAGGCTCTGGTGGTGTAGTGGTTAAGAAATTTGGCTGGTAAACAAAAGGTCAGTGGGTTCAAACCCACCAGCCACTCCACAGAGAAAAAGATGGGGCAGACTGCTTCTGTAAAGATTCACAGTCTTGGAAACCCAATGAGGATCACTTGGAGTTGGAATCAACTCAATGACTGTGAGTTTCTTTTTTTATTCTCAGATCTCAATAGATAAATGTTGAATTCTAGTACCAAAATTAATAAATGATTGCAAAAAGGGCATAGGGATGGCATCCTCCTCTGACCTCCTCTAACTCCACAAGGAGGAGACCTGATGACCACCAGCAGCCCAAGGCTGATTCCTATAAGGCCAGACACACCACAACCCTCCAACTTTATCAATTCTGACATCAACTGTCACTCCCAAGACGTTCACTACTTTTCTGCTGGGTTCGGTAATTCATTGCAATGGCCACACAGAACTCACAGACAATATTACAATTATGGGGTTTTTAGGGAAGTAACAGGCTACAAGTCAGGTTCAGGAGGGTGCTCAGTGCTCACGATACAATTCTTTGATCAGGACAGTCTCCCTCTGCTGTGCCAGCAGGCATGCCACTCTTTAGCTCTTGGCTTCCCAGCCTGGCCTCTTTCCTGCCCCAAATTTTAGCTCTGCCAATAGGTCCACCTTGGTGCATCCCCCTCTGCCAGCAAGCCCTATGCCCAAAAGCACCCAGCTTTGTCACTTTATGGGCAGGCAAACCCCATCACTCTGTCTAGTGCTGGTCTCTCAGTTCTGCTCCGTCTGCCTCCATCATCTCTGCCGTCTCAACACAAGGATCTTGGGTCCAAGGATGTACTCCACTCCTCCTTCTCTTTGATGATGGTGGAGAAATCCCGCCTTGTGGCTCTAGGAGGGCTCACTTTAAGCCTAGAAAGATGACAAAACTGACCAATGCCCACATTAAGGTTCCAAACACCTCATTTGCACCGTCTCACCCCCACAAGGACACCATGTCCCTTATCTACTTTACTAACAATCTATTTAATCCCCTTGGGGGGCCACAAGCACCTTTTATTTGCATAAGTTCCACCCAATAATCTGATGGGAATAACAAAGATCATGTCCAGAAGAACCATACCAAGCAATTCACTGCACCACAATGCTGAAAAGAAACTTTTAAGTATAATGTTAGAAACAAGTAAGTGCTATATTACCTGTGAAATTAAATGCTTATGGATTTCTATACTGAGAATTTACAAAAAGAAATATAACTAACCTAAGTTACTTTCTGGTAGCATAGTGCCTAAGGCACTTGACTGCTAACCAGAAGGCAGTGTTTTTTTTCCCCCTTTTTTTTTATGGAGTAGTTGTACTCTGATACACAGTAAAAATGGTATCCATTGTAATACTTTGCAATAAGCTTTATGTTAACTAACAGATGATCGATACGCTTATCAAACCATCCTGGTATGAAGTTCCACTCTTTCTTCAGGACACTGAGCATAACAAGTGATCATATATAGACTAACACAGTAAGGGTGCTAGTCACAGGCATATCAAATAGTACATAAACCAGTTATATTTTGGTTTAAATTTTTTTAAAAATATAGAAATTCTACTATTGAAGAAAAACAAAGCAGGAGGTCTCACATTGCTAGATCTCAAAACCTACTATACAGCCACACTAGTCAAAACTGCCTGGTATTGGTTTAATGACAGATACATAGACCAATGGAATGGAATTGAGAACCCAGAAATAGATCCATCGACCTATAGTCAGCTGATCTTTGACAAAGGTCCAAAATTCATTAAATGGGGAAGAGACTGTTTGTTTAATAAGTGGTGCTGGCAAAACTGGAGATATATTTGCAGAAAAATGAACCAAGATCTATACCTCACACCATACACAAAAATGACCTCCAGATGGATCAAAGATTTAAATGTGAAACCTAAAACTATACAGTTCCTCAAGGAAAATTTAGGGGAAAATTTAAGGGCCCTAATATATGGCATAAATAGACTATCAAGCATAACTCAAAATGCACAAACAGCAGAAGAGAAACCAGATGATTGGGACCTTCTAAAAATTTCTCCAAAAGAGTCAAAAGAGAACCTACAGATTGGGAAAAAATATTTGGTAATAAAATCTGACAAGGGACTTATCTCTACAATTTATACAAAACTCCAACACCTCAATAACAAAAAGACAAACAATACAATTAAAAAATGGGCAGAAGACATGAATAGACACTTCACCAAGGACGATATTCAAGTGGCCAACAAACATATGAAGGAATGCTCATGATCATTAGCTATTAGAGAGATGCAAATCAAAACAACAATGAGGTACCATCTTGCTCCAGCACTAGTAGCAAAGTTCAACAAGACAGAAAATAACAAAGGCTGGCAAGGTTGTGGAGAGATTGGGACTCTCATACACTGCTGGTGGGACTATAAAATGGTACAAGCATTGTGGAAAGCAGTATGGCGATTCCTTCAAAAGTTGGAATTAGAAATACCATTTGACCCAGCCATTCCATTACTAGGTATATACCCTAAAGAAGTGAGAGCCATGACAACAGACATATGCACACCCATGTTCATCGCAGCACTATTTACAATAGCCAAAAGATGGAAACAACCTAGGTGTCCATCAACTGAGGAATGGACAACCAAACTATGGTACATACACACAATGGAATACTGTACAATGCTAAAGAATAATGTAGAATCTGCAAAACACCGCATAACGTGGATGAACTTGGGGGACATTATGCTGAGTGAAATAAGCCAATCACAAAAGGACAAATATTGTATTGGTCCGTTATTGTAAAAGTTAAGGAAAGGTTTATCTATAGAAGGAAATTTTGTTTGTTGGTTACCAGAGGTGGGAGGGGAGGTGGAGAGTCTGTTATATAGATAGAGATAAGTATTGATTTGGGAGAAGAGAAGGGCAATGTACCAAATGTGAGTGACCAATATGGCAGCATTGAGGATGAAAAAGACAGAGAGGTACATGTGAGGTACAGACAACAAAGATGAACCCTTTTGCACATGCAGCACTGCATTGTCAGTGAAGGCAAACATGGATATATGGATGGATAGATGGGTGGACAGGCTAAATGATTAGGTATGTCTATGAAATGGGGAGTGTATGAAGAACATATATAGGGTTGGCAGACAGTGGTCCTATAAGTTTATGTGAATGATCAGAATTTCCAGGTGTATAGTAGAGCTGACAAGGGGCCAGGTTGTGGTCACTGCTTGGTCACAGCCAGCTACCCAGAGGGACTGAGTACTTGAAACTGTGCACGTGGGACCATAGTCGCAGGGGACATCAAGCTTAATTGGCATAACATGCTATACAAAACATGGTTCCACCTCCTACTTTGGCAAGTAGCCACTGGGGTCTTAAAAGCTAGCAAGCTGCCATCTAGATGCAACGATGGGTCTCTCCTTGTCCAGAGCAAAGAAGAATGAAGAAAACCAAAATTCAT
>NW_006921864.1:3831684-3847159 GCF_000298275.1 Orycteropus afer afer | reverse complement strand
ATGTAGAGGAAATGGGAGGGGAGCTGTTGCATTGTGGTAAACTGTGGTCAATGACATGAGACAAAGTATATGTGAACTGCTGTATGGAAAGTGAATTTGTTCTGTAAATCTTCACTCAAATCACAATAAAAAAGTAATATGAAATCTTAAATATATATATATAGAAATTCTAATATTACTCCCTGCATCTCAATCTATTGACTTCATTCCCACCTCAGTGACCACCAGCAATACTGCAGTGTATCCTAAGTCCCCTCACTCTTACCCTTCTCTGATGTATTCTATTACAGTTAAAGCTCTGTGAAGGAAGGGATGATGCCTTTTGAATTTTTGTCCTGGATGTCAGTAATAGCAGTTGGTACATAAAAATTTCTCAATAAATATTTCTTATATAACATATTAATGAGTTATCTGTCACAATTTTTAAAGCATGACTGTGATTATGTCTATATACCTTTGGAAAAATCTCCACTGCTTGTAGAGTCCTCTAGTCTTTTGTCTCTACTCATACTTATATATCCTTTTATCTTCACACAATTTCAAATGCTACCACCTCCTCAACTTCCCACTCATTCCCTTCATCATTTGTTCTTTTAGATTTAGATTGTAAATTCATTGTGTCGTATTTTTTCTCCACCTGATAAATCACAAGAACTGTAATCCGTACATTGTAAGTGCTCAAAAATCCTTACAAAATTGGAATTTTATACCTTTTTCACTGAATTTTTAACATTTTATCTAGCATTGAAATAATTTATGTAAAAATTATTTACTCACAACTTGACTTGAACTTTTTGAGAACAGAACCAGGCATATTTGTATTGGATCATTTGTTTCTCTAAATCTAAAAGAATTTCCTGCCCATGAGTTCTCAATAAATGTCTGCTTAATGCAATTAATAATAGAGTGATTATATGATAAATCCATGCTGAATATGCCTTCCCAAAACATAGAAAGAGATACAGGAACATAGTTTGATGCAGCATTGTTAATTTATTGCATGATAATTAGTCTTCTTCCCAACTCCATTTTGATAGAAAACATTCCTCACTGGTACCCCAATTGTGGTTCATTTTGAAGTTCTACAATAATATACGCATATTGAATTTAGTATAATTAAATTTACAAACACTGAATGCAGTGATTTTAATCTGGCTATGGATCAGTTCCTGTTGTTGTTGTTGTTATGTGCCATCGAGTTGGACCTGACTCATAGCGACCCCTCCTTGGGTTTCCGAGGCAGTATCACTACGGAAGTAGGATTGCCCAACCTTCCTTCCGAGGAGTGGCTGGTGGGTTTGAACCGCCAGCCTTCTGGTTAGCAGTCAAGTGCCTTAGCCACTATGCTACCAGAGCTCCTAGTAATCATTTAAAGAAGCTGTTTGTAGATGGTTCTTATTTTTAAAAAATGATTCATGATGCTCAACTCTTCCTGATTAAGCTCCAGCTCCCTACAGGTGCGCGGTAATGTACCAAACAGTTTTTCTCTGCTATTCATAAGGTTTTCCCTGGCCAATTCTTTCAGAAGTAGACGGCCTCTTCCTTCTTCCTAGTCTGTCTCAGTCTATAAACTGGGCTGTTACCTATGCACCAGGTGCATCTCGCTGGGTTTTAAACACCAGAGGCTCAGTCTCAAAACTCAAGTCTACATGTCACCACAGTAGGACAAACCGACAGACAAGTTTGTCCTGCTGTTGGAGACCTCTCTTATCCCCCCCTACTGGGTCCCTATGGCTGACTGTTCCTCTTTCTGGCTTCCTGTCTTTTAATCCCCTTTCTCCTGCTCTTCTGGCCTGCTTCTTTGGGCATCCCTGAGTTTCCCCTCCTAGTACATATATTCTGTGGCAGTTCCTAGTACATATATTCTGTGGCAGTGAAGATTTGTTGACAGTCTCTTAATGCTAGACACTAATCTTCTGAGACTGGGAAGCAGAAGTTATGCTACAAGATGGAGTCTACCACCTACTGGGTCTAACAAGAGAAAATTAACTTCTAAGAGCAATGTTAGCAAACGTTCTGTGCTCCAACTTGCAAAAATCCAACAATATATATTTTTAATTACATTCTATATTTCATGTTAGAAATAAGAAAAATTATTAGGGCAGAAATTAACATAAAAATCAGACTATCAGATAGTAAATACTCAATCAATATTACTTACATGAATGGAAAAGAGGAAAATGTGTGTTTGATCCTCTATGATTCTAAAAAATGAAATACGATATTCAACAGTCTCAGTCAGTTTATAGCACTGTTGTAAAACTTACATATTTCTGACGTACTTGTAATTCTCCTTGAAAGTGCACAAAATGAAAACAAATGGAGTTTTGCTCTAACGACACTGTTGCAATATAAAAATACATCAAGTCAAAATAGTGTGGGAGCTTTTGATGAGCAAGCAGCAGAACTTAGCTCTTTAAGTAATTCATGCACTATGGTTTCACCATTTTTTATAAAATGACCCACAAAAAAAAAAAGAAAAAAAAGGAATTGAGAGTGACATGAGTTACTCCTGACTTTAAAAAAAAAAAAAATAGCTAAGCCATGCTCTAAAGAAGAGCCAAATCACACTGCCATATCATCACTAATAATAACATGGTTCAGCAGAGGCTTAGAGATCCCATTCCCATTTTTTTCTCTTTGTTGGGGAACCAAAGTGGAGAGTGGTTTAGCATATGTTCAGGTACACAACAAATGAATTTGGGTAGAAGGCCATGAAATAATATGATTTTTACTAAGTATATTTGTCACTTTTAAAATGTGTATGTCTTTGCTGAAGATGAATTTGAACTTTAGAAATCATATGCACATTTCTCCATATATAAAATGAAGTAATATTTGCTTATTAACAAAACTATAATGAACTATTTATTGTTAGTTGCCACTGAGTGTGCTCCAACTCACGGCAACCCCATATACAACCAATCAAAATGTTGCAAGGTCCTGCACCACTTCACAATCATTGATATGCTCAAATCCATTATAACAATGGCCACTGCATATTTTGAGTGCTTCCCAATCCAGGGGCTCACCCTCCAGCACTGTATCGCACAATATTCTGTTGTGACCCATAAGGTTTCACTGGCTAATTTTCAGAAGCTCATCAGAAGCAGTCTTTTCTTCTTTGTCTGTCTCAGTCCACTAAAACCTGTCCTCCATTGGTGGCCTTGCTGGTGTTTGAAACACCTCTGGCATAGTTTCTGCTATCATAGCAATATGTACACCACCACAATTCAACAGATTTACAGACAGGTGGTAGATGATAACCTATAGAATCTTTCAATCTCTGGTATGTATAATTCTACTTTAAAAGTTGATTTGCAATAGTAATCATTTGCATGTTGTTATGTGCCGTCGAGTCGGCCCCGACTCATAGCGACCCCTCCTTGGGTTTCCGAGGCAGTATCACTACGGAAGTAGGATTGCCCAACCTTCCTTCCGAGGAGTGGCTGGTGGGTTTGAACCGCCAGCCGTCTGGTTAGCAGGCAAGTGTCTTAGCCACTATGCTACCAGAGCTCCTAGTAATCATTTAAAGAAGCTGTTTGTAGATGGTTCTTATTTTTTAAAAATGATTCATGATGCTCAACTCTTCCTGATTAAGCTCCAGCTCTACTTTGTGTTTCACACTCTGTCCCAAACTATCTCCACCCACTGAAAGTAGAGCAGAGCCCCCACAGCTAAGGCTATCCTTGTGATGAGTAGAAATTTCTATAGCATTTTGAAACCATTAAATCTTGGGCCAGCACTAAAGTGAAAAAGACAATTTTTGTTTCACATCTTCTTTAAAGGTGGAGTTGCAGTAAATGATGAAATGACTCCTTGAGGTATAATGACAAACAATAAAATAGCTCATTAATGTAAAATAATGTGTTAGTTTAGAATAAATTAAAATAGCCATTCATATAACAATGTAAAATAAGGAAAATGAAATAGCTCATTAATATACAATGCTGTCCAAATTCTCATTGCTAATATTCAAACTGTTCATTAAAAATAAAAATATTAAATTATTTACATATTTAAAACCAAAGTGACCACCATCAAGCTGATTTTCACTCACAGCGACCCCCGTTGGGTTTCCAAGGCTAAAAATCTTTTATGAAGCAGACTGCCTCATCTTTCTTCCATAAAGTGGGTGGTGGGTTTAAAACACTGACCTTTTGGTTAGTATCAGTCTTGCAAAAATCTATTCTTTATTCGCTCATAATTTTTAGGCTGACAAGTATAGATCAGCCCCTCCTGAGAATATTGTCAAAGAAATAGTGATGGAAGTCTTATTTGTAATAACAGATACATTTAAATAAACAATTCTTAACACCATGTTTGGGAGCATCTTCTTCCATCCAAATCCTTCCGATGTCTATGGACTTGGTTTCCTAGAAGACTTAACTTTATTAGAAAATTCAATCTTGATTCAAAGAAAAGAGTTGAGTGTCCTCATCAACAAATATTTTTCTCATGATTCCAACAGTCTGTTATTGTTGTGAGTTGTCATCCAGTCAATTCCACCTCATGGTGAACTCATGTTGTACTTTGCTCTATAGGGGTTTTTTGGGTATAATCTCAACAGAAGCAGATTGCTGGGCCTTTTACTCCTGCAGGGCATCTGCATGGGTTTGAATTGCCAACCTTTAGGTTAGCAATCAAGTGCATCAGTGAGTGGAGAGCAGTGATGTTGAGTGGTAGAACTTTCACTTACCATTGCTGGAAAGCTGGGTTGAATTGCCAGCCAATGCACCTCAAGCAGACCTATCAGCGTGTGCTTTTATGATACTGAACAGACTTCACTGGAGATTCCAGACTAAGACTTACTAGGAAGAAAACCTTAGTGATCTACTTCTGGAAATCAGCCAATGAGGAAAATAGGACTGAAATCAAGTTTATCTAAGATCTCCTTATTTTGTTCTTTCTTGTTCTTTTTCTCCTGCCTTCCCTACCCAAGCTTCCAAAAGCAGAAAAAGTAATTCCTGTCTCCAGAAGAGTATACCAGAAGAAAGACAAGCATGAACAACAGTTACATACTTGCATTATAGTTTGGTAGTTGGCAGTTTTGAAGGAAAAGTAATGAACCTTAATTATTATTATTATTAGACATCTGGAATCAGGACATCTTTTGCATAAAAGCAGCTCACTTTGCCCAATAAGACTGATCTCATCCTCCACAAAAAGAGCAAACTCTCAAGAGAACAGCCCAAGACCTGCCATGGATTACTTCAAGAACAGGGAGTCAGCATGAGTAGTCTAAAGATTAGTGGTTTCTGTAATATGATAAGAGCGTGACAGTATCAGAACTCTGTTTAATATGGCATGATCTTACCCTAGAAGAAAGGAAAGAAAGATTTATTGCATCAAGGGAAATTACAAAGCTGTAAATTATATTAGGTCACAGCAAACAGTATTAAATACCAAGTTTCTGATTAGAGTCATAATTTTATTTAGTTACCAGAATAGACTTCAACAACCCTAAAAAGGTGCTTTTCGGTGAAAATATGTCTGTTTTGAGATAAGACTAATGAAGGAAAATCCAGACATCACAAATACGATATACAGTTTGGCAGTGAAGAAAATCTTAATTATCAGTGAGATAAAGTGGTTTATATTTACTTTTTACTTGTTTTCAGTGAAGTAAATTAAACCTAAAAGTAATAACAATCTAAAATGTTTTGGACTCTGAGCAATTCTTTCACAAAATTCTGAAGAAAACATTAAGAAAAGGTAAAGAGTGTGTACTGTGAGAGCGTGTGCCCACTTGTATATACGTCCCCAATCTCTTGCCCTTCATAATACTGCCCTGCTGCTTTCTCTCTCTCTCACTGCCGTAGAGTCAGACCTGACTCACAGCGACCCCTCCTTGGGTTTCAGAGGCGGTATGTCTACAGAAGTAGATTGCCCAGTATTCCTTCTGGGAAGTGGCTGGTGGGTTTGAACCGCCATCCTTCTGGTTAGCAGTCAAATGCCTTAGTCACAACACCATGACTTAAATTAAATGTTTCTCTGTGTCTTTTATTGCAACAGAATTTTGGAATCAAGTCCTTCAATTGATAACCAAAATCATTTCATCTCTTTGATATACTGGTACTGCAAAAATGAATTTGTAACATATTCCTTACAGCTGCTTAGTATGGCACTACATGTATACATATACATATATACATATATACATATACACATACACATATACATACACACACATATACAATAGGCTCAGGTATAGCAAAGATTGTAAAGCTGGCACAGGACCGGGCAGTGTTTTGTTCCGTCGCACATAGAGTCTCTATGAGTCAGAGCTGACTCATTGGCACCTAACAACAACAAATATATATAAATGTGTGTGTGCATGTGTACCTGTATGTATATGTTTCTATCTGTGTATGTATATGTATATTTGTATAGTTAACTGTGTAAACACTACTTAACTTACTTACTTGAGGCAGTGTCCATAAAGACCATTGTTCTTGTTCTTAGGCACCATCGAGTCATTTCCTACTCATAATGACCCCATGTACAACAGAAAAAAAAAACCCTGCCTGCTCCTGAGCCATCCTCACAATCATTGCTATATTTCAGCCCTTAGTTGTAGCCACTGTGTCAGTTAATCTCATTGAGCGTCTTCCTCTTTTTCTCTGATGCTCTACTTTACTAAGCATGATGTCCTTCTCCAGGGACTGGTCCCTCCAGCAAACATGTCTAAAGTATGTGAAATAAAGTCTCGTCATCCTTGCTCCTAAGGAGCATTCTGGCTGTACTTCTTCCAGGACAGATGTATTTATTCTTCTGGCAGTCCACTCTATATTCAATATTCTTTGCCAATACCATAATTCAAATGCATCAATTCTTCTTTGGTTTTCCTATTTCACCATCCAGTTTTCCCATGCATATGAGGAAAAAGACCATAGGCTTTGCGATTGGAAAATCATATCTGAATCAAAGTTTTGCTGTCTATAAGTTTTGAACACTATGAGGCTTGATCTCACCATTCACTCTTCTTACTGAAATACATTCTTGCTGTATCGAAGATTTAAACCTAAAACTTCACAGCATGGAATCTGTGAAGGAAAATAGCTCATTTGTATTGCTGTTATTATGAGATCATATACAAAGGAGTACAAAAAAATATATGACAGTTTAAAGTAGAGAGTGAAAACCTATTTAAGGAGCTCTGGCATTGCAGCGGTTAAAGCGTTCAGCTGCTAACCAAAATGTCAGAGTATCAACCCACCATCCACTCTGCTAGAGAAAGATGAGGCACTCTGCTTCCACAAAGATTTACAGCCTTGGATACCCGATGGGGCACTTCTATTCTGTCTTTAGAGTCACTATGTGTTGGAATTGACTCAAAAGCAGTGGAAAGATAATTGTAATTCCTCTAAAAATGCCATGGTCCAACACCCAGTGATGTTCTGGTAAATGTTTAATAACCAGTTCTCCAGAAGACAAATGACTAAAAAATGCTATGGATACTTTTGTGCATGTTTCCTGGTGCATATGGAAAAGAATTCCTCTAAGGTATGTAACAGGGAGTAAAACTACTAAATATTGCCAAATTGTGGTCCAAGGAAGTTTATTGATTTACATTCTTATCAGCAATGTGAGAATTTCTGTTGCACCACATCATTATCAATACTATTAGATATTCATACTTCTTGCTAACAGGGAGTTTGTACTGGTATTTCATTATTTTTCAAATTTTTATTTCTCTTATTGTTAGGTTGATGCCTTTGAATTTTCCTTTTTTTTTTTTTCAATGCTTGCATAAGGCTTCCTCTTTTAAATTGGATGTTGTTCCTTTTTCTAAACCATCGATGTGCATACCCACTGCCATCGAGTCGGATTTGACTCTTGGCAACCCGTCCTAGGGTTTCTGAGGTGATATCTCTACAGAAATAGATTGCCCAACCTTCCTTCCGAGGAGTGGCTGGTGGGTTTGAACCACCACCCTTCTGGTTAGCAGTCAAATGCCTTAGGCACTACACTACCAGATTTTATATTTTGAATACTGTTTTTCTTTCCTGGTTTAAGTTTTACAAATATCATCTTTCACCTTGCAGCTTATAGCTTCAATTTTTTAATGGTAACTTTTGATGAACGGAAGCTCCTAATTTATCAAGCTCTTCCCTTGTGTTTTAAAAACAAGGCTACTTTGTTGCCTTGCAGTGAAAGATCTATTCCCATAAGTTATTGCCTAGATTCTGATAGTTTTACCTTTCACATTTATGTTTTTAATCCACTAATAATGATTTTTTATTATGCTGTGTTTTCAAGATAAAGTTTCATTTTTCTTCCATATGCATACTTATACATTAGTTATTGTTATCATGTCTAGCAATCTTATGTTTAACCTTTCGATGGATTATTGTTTTATGTTTTATGTGTTGTTTAGATATGTATGACATATTTGGCTCTTTAATTTTTCCAGCTCACATCTTTCATGTGGATTCATGGTTCTCACTCTCAGTGTACATCCTCAAGAACGTCTTCTGCCAGAGTGCATTGGTGCCCAACTCTCTGATTTCATTTGCATAAAAATGTCTTTATTTTATGCTTATTCTCAAAAGATAGTTTTGCATGTTGCAGGACTCAAGGTTGCCATTTCTTTTTATTTTACTGTAGTGGAGAAACCGGCTGTCTAACTCTTGCTGCTTTGAAGTTAATTTGTCCTCTCTGACTGCTTTTAGCATCTCTTCATCTTTGGCATTCTTCAAGATCCCTTTGATGTAGCTAGGTGTAGATTGATTTTTATATTTCCTGCTTTGGATTTGTTGGGATTTTTAGTTTATATAGTATCAAATATTCTCAGCCATTATCTCTCAAGATACTGTTTCTGCCCTGTTTTCTCTGGAATTCTCATTTAAAAAGTGTTAGATTGGCTCACTCTAGCCTCCTCATCTTTAACCTTTCTTTTATATTTTCCATCTCTTTTTTTTTTCTGTGCTACATTCTGAATGGTTTCAAACAATCCAAAACATAGACCACCCTAGCTACACCTAACCTGTGCTAAATCCATTATCAATTACAGTTTTTATTTCAATTTTTATATTTTTATAATTTCTAGCATTCCATTGGATTATTTTTCAAATTGGTCACTGATTTTTATAAAGATTCCTATTCCATAAAGTTATTTCTAGCTTGTCTCAGAATTTTTTAAGAGAGTAAATATAGTTATTTTATAGTCTCTGCCTGCTAATTTCCAATTCTGAAATATCTGTAGATTCTTTTATGTTTTTCTATTTCTTCTGGTATGGACATTAGTGGGTTTTTTTTTTTTTTTTTTTTCTTCCTTTCTCTTTCACTCTCTCATTTAAATTTATTTACAAAATTATTTGTGCCTCAGATAAAGGCCCTTTACTCCAGAGACAATTTTAGCTTGCTTATACCAGGCCCTAGAAGACACTATTACCTGGGACTCCTTTAAGTGTGTGGCTTCAGATATTTTTGCACCATCCAGATGCTAGAAATTTTTCCTGCATATCCATGCAAGTACTGGGTGGTCATTATAACACGCTGTGGATTTCTGCTCCCTGCTCTGCTCTGGATTGTATCAAATTCCTTTGCATAAACTTGGGTTGTGGGGCAGCTTTTCCTCTGCTTTAGACTCATAATGAGAAGGTAGTCTTCGGAGTTCTACCTTAGGAGGAGAGAGTCATCCATTATGATCTTCACCTTGGGTTTTTCTACACTTTTGTTTCTGCAAATAATTTATACAAATAAATGTTATGTTGTTGTTGTTATGTGCCATCGAGTTGGACCTGACTCATAGCGACCCCTCCTTGGGTTTCCGAGGCAGTATCACTACGGAAGTAGATTGCCCCATCTTCCTTCCGAGAAGTGGCTGGTGGGTTTGAACTGCCAGCCTTCTGGTTAGCAGTCAAGTGCCTTAGCCACTATGCTACCAGAGCTCCCAATAAATGTTATAATATTTCCTATTTAATATCATACTATCATTAATAATGATGTTTTTAAATAAGATGTATTAGACTAGAAAATGCTTGAAAAAATAGAGAAAAACTATATATATGCACAAATACACACATATACATATATGTATACATACATATATACACATACATACACACATATACATAAATATATAAAATGGCTTAAATATTTTAAAAACAAGAGGGAAAATGCACACATATCCAGCCTCATGGAAGAAATATTCCAAAGCAATCACACTGGGTGGGGACATTTGCTTATTTTCATTTCCTTCCTTAACAGTTTTCTATAATGAATTATTCATTGTTTCAGTAATCTGTCAGAAACAAAGCCCTTACAAATGTAAGTGGTTGTATATAAAGCTTCATAACCATACTAGAGGGTTCAGTAAAAGCTACTTCTCCTCCATTAGAAAGCATCACTTCTTCTGTTTTCCATCTTTATAAAAGTATACAAATAAAAGAGTAGAACACAAAGTCTCTAAGACAGGAGTCATATAACACGAGAAGTTATATAGTTAGAGAACTTCTATTAGGCAAACACAGGTAGATCCAAAGGCATTATCTAGAAACAGTGACACTTGTCTGGAAATTATGAATCACTTGTTGCCATTTGGACAAAATATTTTAAAAAATCATTTAGTGTCTAGAATGAACAGAGAGATACATATGTGTAAGTATTGAAGTGAGGGAGACATAGTAAGTAATAAGGGACAATAAAGAACAGCACAGGTCTCTTTAAAATAACAGTATGAATTTAAAAAAAAAAAAAAACTCACTGCCATGGAGTTGATTCCAACTCATAGTGACCCCCTTTGGGTTTCTGAGGTAGCAAATCCTTATGGAAGTAGATTGCCCAGTCTTCCTTCTGTGGAGTGGGTGGTGGGTTTGAACCACCAATCTTCTGGTTAACAGTCAAATGCCTTAGGCACTACACCACCAGAGCTCGTTAACAGTATGTATAGGCGTATATATATATATATGTTTTCTTTTTACCAATGACAGGGAATAATGGATTTGAAAAACGACCAACTTACTATATTTGTTTTCTTCCCCCATTATGTCATATAATCCCCTCCATTTCCTATAAACTCTTAAAGATGCAAAAGGAAAAAGAAGGAGAAAAAGACATTGGAATCAAACAAACTAGAAACAAAACATATTTTTTTCCTGAAACTTGCAAAGCAATCACAATGACAGATATAGCTAGAAAGCATCGTGATCCAGTCACATATAACGTTCATAGGTTATATATTTGCTCTATTTGAAACCATCACAATTTCCTAGTTTCATGGTTTATAATTTTGTAATATGTGTCTCTACAAAATAAATATAATCATGTGGCCCCTAAATCTCATTCAGTCCTTTCCTTCTCTCCCTCATGAGAGAAATCTCCTAAACAAAAACAAACCTTTGTACGCATTATTTTCCGTCACACACACAGAAAAGCCAAACTCACTACCATCAAGTCAATTCTGACTTATAACAGCCCCCATTGGGTTTCCAGGCTGTAAATCTTCACAGAAGTAGATTGTCCCATCTTCCTTCCTTGGGGGAGCTGGTGGATTTGCACCACTGGCCTCATAATTAGCAGTCAAATGACTTATCTACTATGCCACTAGAGCTTCTTATTTATTTATTTATTTTTTGTTTGTTTGTTTGTTTGTTTTCCATCACAGGGCTTAATAAGCACCTTCAGAAAAAACGGAAATAAATTTCTTAACTATTTTTCAAAAAGATGTCCAAAATACTTAGTTTTAATTTTTGAGTAACTATAAGACTAAGTAGTCGTTTGAGTGATCATGAAAGAATACTCTTTTCCTGAGAACTTTTTGGTTTTATCTAGTTATTTGCCTTGAATTTTAACATGATAATTAATCATGGCTTTGTTGACAGCTCAATTGCTTTCATGCAGAGAAATTTTTTGAAGCTTAATATTTATACTCATTTCCTGCGTAGGGGAAGTTATAAGAGAATAAATTTATATCCACCTGAGGGAAAAAAGTCTATCTTCGATATGAAGAAAGTTCAAGGAGAATTTGAGAGCAGGAGGTCCCTGAGACAAGAAATCTGAAAGCTTTCTGACCTAGGTCATTGAGTCTTTAGAGACTGGTGTCATCACTCCCTACAAAGGGAATTTTCTTACTGTCAGAAATGCCTGCATTCAAATACAGATTGGAAAAGCACACTTCACATTTAAATACTAAATTTTTTTATAATTTCCTCAATAATATGCATATAGATTTTATATTTTACATGTTCATCATTACACACATTGTAGAGGTACATAGATTTTGAACAGTTCACCTTCAAGCACGAGCACAAACACACTGCTGTGAAGTGGGCCCCGACTCATAGCGACCCCTCCTTGGGTTTCCGAGGTAGTATCACTGCGGAAGTAGATTGCCCAACCTTCCTTCCGTCTGAGGAGTGGCTGGTGGGTTTGAACCACCAGCCTCCTGGTTAGCAGTCAAATGCCTTCAGAGACTAATTATCTAACCTGCCTTTTGCATTGTCTATGCTACTCTGAAATATATGGAAAAATCTAAAATCGAGTATCTTTATTTTATCTGATTTCATAATCATGTTCACTAATTTACCTTCCCACTGCCTCACTCAATAAAATTTGTGGAAGAAGTGAATTCATGAATAGATAAAACTTTGTGAAATAAATGAATGAGTAATGAATAAATACGAACTTTTAGATAAGAGAAGATGTCAATATTAAAGTTATTCAGTAACTTTAAAAGTGAGAAAACTATAGTAAGGCATAGTTACACTACTATTTGAAAGACATTAATACTTGAAAAGAGAGAACAAACTATTAGACTTATTCATGATTTTTCCTCTAAGGGTGAACTTTTGTGAACTAGTATATGTTTAAATATGTTGGAGGTGGGGGTGGGGATTGAGTTGTAGAATAATTTTGAAACTGTTTGAAGCATAAAAAGAAATGATCTTTAGTAATTTTTTCATACCACTTGATCGGTTAGCTAATCCACTGTTTTAAACTAACCTATAAGGCATTTTTCCTATGACTACTTATACATGATTCTCCACAAAATTTACTTTTACATGGAGGAAATATATTAAAGGTAAATATTTGAAAATATAAAACAAAATGACATAGACTTTTTGAGCAATTACACCCTCATTCTATGACAATTTAAAACAGAATTTGGTAGTATATATATCTCTCTTGGTGCCTCTGTAGTTATTTTATTTGGGTATCACAATATTGTTGTTGTTATGTGCCATCGAGTCAGTCCCAACTCATAGTGACCCCTCCTTGGGTTTCCAAGGCAGTATCACTGGGTATCACAATGTTGTTGTTGTTGTTGTGTGCCGTCGAGTCGGCCCCGACTCATAGCGACCCCTCCTTGGGTTTCCAAGGCAGTATCACTGGGTATCACAATGTTGTTGTTGTTGTTGTGTGCCGTCGAGTCGGCCCCGACTCATAGCGACCCCTCCTTGGGTTTCCAAGGCAGTATCACTACGGAAGTAGGATTGCCCAACCTTCCTTCCGAGGAGTGGCTGGTGGGTTTGAACCGCCAGCCGTCTGGTTAGCAGGCAAGTGTCTTAGCCACTATGCTATCACAATAGCTTATGAAAATATATTTGTATCTCTAAAACTAACTTGTTGCAATACGTGTAAGATAAAATATAATAAACCCTGGATTTTTATTTGTCAGACATTATAAGCAAAGGTAAGAATAGCACTTAAGAAGATTTCTATAATTAGGTTCAAAGAAAGAGAGTAATTATCCTTAGAAAAGAAGAGAATACTAAGATGTAACAAGTTCAAATGAAGTAAATGATATAATAAAAGACTATATAAGAAAACATATCTTTAATTATGATTTTTTAATTTTTAAAAGTCTTCATACCTTTCTCTATAAAGCAAAAGTAATTACCATTAATGTTTGAAATTTGGTTTTAGGACTTTTAAAACATTGGTATTTATAATAAATTTTGTCAATTTGATAGAAATAGAAAAGAGTGTCCCTAATGTATTAATTTGATGTCAGTGGAACTTGATCATTAGTTTTGGGAATAGCTTCTTTTATTTCTGTATTTATTTTTGACTATATACACAGCAAAACCTACACCATTTCAACAGTACCTACATGTACAGTTTAGTGACACTGATTATGTTCTGCGTTCTTCCGAGTTGTGCCACCATCTTCACCCTCCTTTTATTACTTGTTCCTCCGTCGTTAACATAAAACTCACTGCCCTCTAAGGTTCCTGTCTAATTTTCGAATTGCTGTTGTCACTCTGATTCCTTACAGATAGTTCTTAAAAGAGCCTAAGGTTCAAAGCAGACCTTTTTGCTAATTAAGCTGAACTATTGTTTGATTTCAAGAAGACTTCAGGAAATATTTTCAAAAATTACTTCTTAATCAAATAGTTTGAAATATTCACAACCACGGGGAGGATTATTTACTTGTTTGATCTTGGTATTAGATGTTTTTTAATTTTTATTTAGAAATTCAATACTTTTTCTTTCCATAGAAAGGGAATGAAAAGAATGTTTGTAGCATTCTACGGCAAGAGCTGAGATTTTCATGCCTTTGTAAAGAAACTTTAGTCAGATTAAGATGGTCAAACAGGCCTATTTTCTCAGGTATCTAAAGTATATTAATAGCTTGGAATGTTAGACTTCAAGTATCATGATAAACTAAGAAACTTTTACATATATGTAACCAATACTTTGGAGAATATTAGGAAATAAAAGAAGCCAGTACCTTATCAAGTATGGAGACAATTCATCATGTTAAGAAGTGAACAATTGATCAGGTTATAGAAACCTCATTGTGTATAAAATATTCTCATGTATTCCCATTGTTGGTTTTCTTCAAAGGGGGAGACAAAGAGAATTCGCAGTTTTATTGTGAATATTTTGAATTTATACAAGGCCCTTCCTATGAGATCACATTTAGGTGATTCTGCCCTCCATTATGACATCTGAGGAAGGAAAGTTTCTTTCTCAGGGGAGAGAAAGGGCAAGGTGACTAATGCAAGCCCTGTATGATAACCTAGTTAGATTCCACGTGAGAATCTTGGTACAGGTGGGCCTTTGTTAATGTGACTTGCACCAACTCTTTTTAACTCTTTGGAGCAACAAAGAGAAAATCGGCACTAGAGCAGCAAAACCTCCCGGGACTCTATAAACTCTGCTAAAACTCAAATATACTTGGATCTGTAAAAGAAGAAAATAAAATTCCTTCAGATGAATAGATTATGCTGTTGGAACTTAGATAATAATTACTTCAGCACTGAGAAAGAAGGAAGAAATCAATTACAGCTCTATATTTATTGTAAAATAACAGGGAAGGGTAAAAAGCAGAAAGACATGTCTCGCACAGCAAAGATACTGCTGCACTTACAGCTTTTATAGAAAACTACACTTCATGTTTTTGCCTCCCTTTCTTAGTTATCTCCTGCTGCTACAACAGAAATACCGCAAGTAATTGGCTTTAAAAAACAGAGTTGGCTTTCTTATAACCGAGGAGGCTAGAAATCCAAATTCTGGCTGCCAG
>NW_006921864.1:3827252-3831584 GCF_000298275.1 Orycteropus afer afer | reverse complement strand
CCCCCCTCAGCTCTGGAGAAAAGTCCTTTTCTGTTGGAGATTCTACTCCTTGCGGATCTTCATGTAGCTTGGTATCTCTCTTCTCCCATCTCTAGCTTTCTGGCTCAGTCTCTTTCATGTCCAAAAAGAGATTGATTTAAGACACACCCAACACTAATCCTGTCTCAATAACATAACAAACACAGCTCATTTCCCAATGAAATTATATAACCACAGGCATGGAAATTAGGATTTATAACACATATTTTGGGGACACAACTCAATCCATAATATTCCCAAACTGTAATTTTAAAAAGTTGATCATACTATGCATTAATATTTAATAATAATTTTGCTGGTTTAATGTACAGCCATCTACTCAGCTTATTTCATCAAGTGCCTTAATTTTTCATGGCACCATACAAAGTACCTAGTCCAAGCTTAAAACATGGTTACTGTAACCAAGATGATAATCAGGTACTCTTAGATCCTGAACTTGGCTTGGTGGTTTCTGTTCTCCTTATCTAGGTCACTGACAAGCAATAAACAGCTAACAGCTAAGGAAAGAAAAGTAATTGTTACTGCACAGTACTAGAACATTTTAAATGTTAAACAATTGTTCCACATACTTTCAGAAAGTGATTTAGTACTGTGGTTGTTGTTGTTAGGTGCCATTGAGTCGTCCTTGACCCATAGCGACCCTATGCACAGCAGAACGAAATACTGCCGGGTCCCGCGCCAGCTCCACCATCCTTGCTATACTTGAGTCTATCACCTCAGCCGCTGTGTCAATCCATCTTATTGAGGGTCTTCTCCTCTTTTGATGACCCTCTACTTTAGCAAGCATGATATCCTTCTACAGGGAATGGTCCCTTCTGACAACATGACCAAAGGAGGTGAGGCAAATCTGGGCATTCACACTTCCAAGGAGCATTCCGACTGCACTTCTTCCAGGACAGATTTATTAGTTCTTTTAGCAGTGCATGGTACTTTCAGCATTTTTCGCCAACACCACAACTCAAAATCATCAACTCTTCTTTGGTATTCCTTATGCATTGTCCAACTCTCACATACATATGAGGCAATTGAAAATACGATGGCCTCGGTCAGGCGCATCTTAGTCCTCAAGGAGACATCTTTGCTCTTCAGCATTTGAAAGAGGTCCTTTATGGCCAATTTGCCCAGTACTATAAGTCGTCTAGTAGTGCTGTGTCCATTACTATTGATTGTAGAACTAATTTTAATCTTTTCTCCATTAATCGTAATGCAGCTTATAAGTCCAGTTGTGAAGATTTTTGTTTTTTTTATATTGAGATGTAATCCATACTGCAGACTGTAGTCTTTAATCTTCATCAGCAAGTGCTTCAAGTCATCCTCACTTTCAGCAAGCAAAGTTGTGTAACCAGCATATCGCAGGTTGTTAATGATTCTTCCTCCAATCCTGATGTCATGTTCTTCTTCATATAGTCCAGCTTCTCAGATTAGTTGCTCAGCATACAGATTGAATAAGTATGGTGAAAGGATACAACCCTGATGCACTCTCTTCTTGATTTTAAACATTCATTGTCCCCTGTTCTGTTTGAATGACAGCCTCCTGGTCTATGTACAGGTTGCTCATGAGTACAATTAAGTATTCTGGACTTCCCATTCTTCACAAAGTTATCCATAATTTGTTATGATTCATACAATCGAATGCTTTTGCATACTCAATATAACACAAGTAAACATCTTTCTGGTATTCTTTGCTTTCAGCCAAGATCCATCAACAGTGACATCCATTCCACATCCTCTTCTGAATTCATCTTGCATTTCTGGAAGCTCTCTGTCCATATACTGCTGCAACCATTTCTGAATTATCTTCAGTGAGATTTTACATGTGTGTGATATTAATGATATTGATCTGTAATTTCCACATTCTGTGAGATCACCTTTTTTGTAATGGGTATAAATATGGACTTTTCCAATCAGTTGGCCAGGTAGCTATCTTCCAAATTTTCTGTAACAGCCAAGTGAGTGCCTCTAGCACAGCATCTGTTTATTGAAAGATCTCAAAGAGTATTCTATCAATTCCTGGAGCCTTGTTTTTCACCAATTCCTTCAGTGCAGTTTTGACTTCTTCCTTCAAAACCATTGGTTCTAGATCATATGCCACCTCCTGAAATGGATGAATATTGACCATTCTTTTTGTTACAGTGACTCTGTGTATTCCTCCCATCTTCTTTTGATATTTCCTGCATCATTCAATATTTTGCCCTTAGAATCTTTCAATACTGTAACTTGAGGCTTAAGTTTTTTCCTCAGTTATTTTAGCTTGAGAAATGCCAAGCATGTTCTTTTTTGATTTTCTAACTCCAGGTCTTTGCACATTTCATTATAATAATTGACTTTGTCTTCTTGAGCTGCTCTTTGAAATCTTCTGTTCAGCTCTTTTATCTAGTCATTTCTTCCATTTGCCTTAGTTTTTTCCATTCAAGAGCAAGTTTCAGAGTCCCTTTCAAGAGTTATTTTAGTCTTTTCTTCCTTTCCTGTCTTTTTAGATCTTTCGCTTTCTTCATAGATGATGCTCTTGATGTCATCCCACAATTCCTCTGGTTTTGGTCATTGTTGTTTAATGCATCAAATGTATTTTTAGATGGGCTGTAAATTCAGGAGGGATATAATCAAGGTCATATTCTGGCTCTTGTGGACTTGTTTTAATTGTCTTCAACTTCAACTTGCATATGAGTATTTGATGGCCTGTTCCACAATCAGCTCCTGGCCTTGTTTTGGCTGAAGATATTGAGCTTTTCCATCACCTCTTGACATAGATGTAGTCAATCTGATTCCTGTGTACTCCATCTGGTGAAGTCCATGTGTATAGCTGCCATTTTTGTTGTTGATAAAAGGCATTTACAATGAATAAGTTGTTGGTCTTGCAAAATTCTATCATGCAATTGCCAGCCTTATTTCTATCACCAAGGCCAAATTTTCCAACTACTGGAGTTTTTTCTTTGTTTCCAACTTTTGCATTCCAATCACCAGTGATAATCAGCACATCTTGATTGCATGTTAGGTCAATTTCAGACTGCAGAAGTTGGTAATTATCTTCAATTTCCTTATCTTTGGCTTTGGTGGTTGGAGAGTAAATTTGAATAATAGTATTAACTGGTCTCTCTTGCAGGAATATGGATATGATCCTATCACTGACAGCACTGTACTTCAAGATAGATCTTGAAACATTCTGTATGACAATGAATGCCATGCCATTCCTCTTCTATTTGCCATTCCTGGCATAAAAGATCATGCGGTTGTCTGATTCAAAATGACCAAAACAGGTCCATTTCTGCTCAATAATGCTTAGAGTTAATCTTTATGCATTCCATTTCATTTTTGACAACTTCCACTTTTCCTAGATTCATAATTTGTACATTCCATGTTCCGATTATTAATGGATCTTTGCAACTGTTTCTCCTCAGTTTGATTTGTGACACAGCAGCAAATAGAGGTCCTGAAAGCTCTACTTTATCCATATCATTAAGGTTGATTGTACTCTGATGAGGCAGCTCTTTCCTAGTTGTGTTTTGAGTCTCTTCCAACCTGAGGGGCTCTTCTTCTGGCAGTGTATCAGATAATGATTCCAGGCTATTCATAAAGTTGTCCAGTAACATATCAGACAGTGTTTCACTGCTATTCGTATGGTTTTCCCTAGTTTTCTTTGAGAAATGGATGTCCTCTTCCTTCTTCTGAGTCCGTCTCAGTCTGAAGCTCCACTGAAACCTGTCCACCATGGGCAACCCTGCTGGCATTTGAAACACTGGTGGTACCGCCTCCAGCCTCACAGCAATATGCAAGCCACCACAGTATGACAAACTGACAGACAAGTTCATCTCCCTTAGCTCTTCCAAATGTCTCCTCCTACTTCCTGGCCTTCCCCCTACCTTTATCCTGCAGTCAGCCCTGGCTTCCCACTTCCTGCGTGGGTGGGGTCTCTCCCTCCCCTTACCTGGATCCAGCTGTGGGCTGTAGCTTCCCACTTTAGTACTAAGGAGACAAAAATCCTCTTGGTTTCAATATCCTGACATTATGGCTCTATTGACCATTCTGACAGCAGTAATCCAGACTAAAATTTCCTTCTGAAACTACAATAGTTTCAAATCAAATTTCCAAGTATCAACAATTTTCATCATCATCCTCATCATCATGACTACTCCTGCTTTTATAGCCCTGGCAATATATACCAAGTGGAGAAAAATCATAACATTTGGTATAACGGGTATTTGCCATAACAAGAACATATATTTACATCTCAAGCAATATTGCAGAACAAAGAAATCCTAAAAATCATGTTTTTTAGTGTATAAGTTCAAGGGTTTT
>NW_006921864.1:3824499-3826797 GCF_000298275.1 Orycteropus afer afer | reverse complement strand
AGAGGTGGAAATTTTACTCTTAATACCTCAAATATTTGAAATTTTGTAACTGAGTTGCAATCTTATTCATATGCATTTTCTTTTTCATCAGAAAAACTTCTTCAGCTCATTAATTGAGATTGAAAACCCAGACAATTTAATCTTGAGTTGTTCTGTTTCCTGTAACACTTAAATTTTGCTTTCATCAGGCAAAATATTTTGTTGTTGTTGTTTAAGGAGTAGGAATCATTTGCCTGGTTATAAAATAACAAGGGAAAACAGGAATAGTTTAAGTGTGCATTTGTCCTGGTGTTTTCTATCTCAGGAAATATAAGTATCTATTATTCTGTTACGAAGAAGCTTTTATGTTTATATTTTGCATCAAAGTTGACAAATGTAACAGCACATAGTAACATGAAGCTATACGTCATAACCTGAATGTTTCCTTAGCAAACACAGAAAAGAATAGATTCACAAGTGGCCACTTGTCATAAGGAAAGTTCCCTAACCTGGGGAAGTAGGGAAAGAAATTTTCATTGGAGCCAACAGATGGTGGGGCATTCACTTAGCAAGACTGTCCTTATAATATGACAGCTCCATAAAATAGAGTGTTTGCTTCCTTTGACCAAATCAAGGCACATTAGAAATACAAGCAGATACTAGGAAATGATTTGATCCAAAATACAAAATGATTCTTTTTAATTTTAATATTCTGTACATTTCTTCTCCTTACTGGTTTCCAGTTTAACAGAGAATTAGTTTTTCTTTTTTGTTTGTTTTGTTTTACAAGAATGGAAATGTTCAGATGATATTCCTTTAGGAATTTTTATTTTATATTGATTAATAATTGAGTGAGCATCATGAAATTAATAATAGATAATGATAAATCCTAAATTATCCCATACAAAAATGTAGTGTATATGTAATTGTAACCTTATGTTGCGATAGATTTGTTTTTGTTGTTATGTGCCATCGAATCAGCCCCGACTCGTAGCGACCCCTCCTTGGGTTTCTGAGGCAGTATCACTACGGAAGTAGATTGCCCAACCTTTCTTTCGAGGAGTGGTTGGTGGATTTGAACCGCCAGCCTTCTGGTTAGCAGTCAAGTGCCTTAGGCACTACTCAATATAGAGAGGTTTCTAATTATGAATTAGTTCCAAATCTGAAAAAATATTTCAGAAATTTAAATATTACAGGTAGACCCCAACTTACAACAGCGTTTTTGTTTTGATGACTGTCTTAAGTCTGTTCTGATGTAACTTGAATACGTACCTCTTTTTTTTTTCTTTTTTAGTTTTCATTATAATTTTCTTTTATTATCAGTATCTTTATAAATCCAACCTTTGAACATCTGCAAGTGAACATCTCAGAATGATCATATTAACAAATTACACACTGCCACATTATATGTAGTACATATTACTAACCACAAGATGTATGTAAAAAAGAAAACAGATATTCCTAAATGTAGTTCATCACAACCTGAATATGTGATTAGTCAGGCCTACCTGTAATGGGATACTTACCATTTACTTGAATATATTCCAGAAGATTGATGCTACTATATGAATAATTCTTCATTGTCTATCAGACATTTGAAACAAAATATTCAGGAGAATCAGGTGCATGTTGAAAGGCATACTGATCATTCTTCATTACCTATTCATATGTATGTGTCTTCAACAAGTCTTCTTCAATTTAACCTACAAAATGTTAATAAAAATTTAAAAATTTACACTATCTAGAGATGTGGACCTTTTTTATTCACAAAATAGCAACCCTGGAAGCTAACGAAGTCTTTTAATAGGCTAAAGCTGGTTTTAAGCTCATGTCTTTATGCACTGGGGTATTCCTCCCTCAAACATTTGTTGTCATGTTCACATAACCTTTGCTCTTTTCTAATCCAATTCTGTACATATTTTAGTCCTTTTTTTTTTTTTTTAGTAGTTTCTTTTGATGTCTCCAATCCAGAAAAAAAAATCTGATTCTGCCTAAAACTTTAGGGGATATGACGTTTCCAAAGGTCTTGACAGACCAAATTACCATAGTTGATACAGACTTCTTAAATCTATAGGCATCCAACTGCTGATTTTCCATCATAAAATTGTTCAACCATACAATTAAATTATGGTTTTCTTGAATATCCTGATAGCCATAATCGACAATATTTTATAAAAACCATATGCTTTTATGTGAATAGGAAGACAGAAGGAAAGATAAACCTGTATATCATAAAAAGATATATCCACATATACAAATTACAAACTCAGTGATACAATGAAATATCAAATTGTATACAAATATGTCATATATATATAT
>NW_006921864.1:3818498-3824399 GCF_000298275.1 Orycteropus afer afer | reverse complement strand
TCATTCATGACATAAGGAAAGAATATGGTATTACAATTCAGACAATTCAGTTCAAAGCCCAGATTTGTCGGTTACTACGTCTTTGATTTGCATCCTTTACTTAAATTCTGTCTCAATCTCATCTTTTCTCAAGTGGTGACAATTTACATTTTTGAGGTTTGGGGAGAGTTTAATGATAAAATATATGTAAACACTAAGCATTGTGGTTGCCGATAGTAAGGGCTCAATAAATGGTAGCTATGGACTTCAGGAGCTCTGGTGGTCTAGTGGTTAAGGCATTTGGCTGCTAACAAAAAGTGGGTGGTTAAAACCCACCGACCACTCTGCTTCCATAGATACATAACCTTGAAAACCCAATGGGGGCACTATGATTAAGAATCAACTTGATGGCAGTGACTTTGGTTTGGATGGACTTAACGGTAACTAGCAACAATGACGGACTCAAAGGTACAAGCAATCATCATTGTGGTACAGGATGGGGCAGTGTTTAGCTATGTTACACAAAAGGCCACCCTAAGTAAGAGCTGACTCTATGGCAGGAACAACTATTATTAAATATGAATGTGATTTGCTCAACAACATAAAAAAAATTATAATTAAAGATTATAGTTCCTTAAGCAGTTAGTATGCCAGCAGCCGTTGGACACTGAGGCACATTCAATATTAAAACACTTGAAATATATCTGTAAGTCAGTCTGTTTTACTATTTTATATGCATGCCTTTAATAAAATGTTTCAGACTTCATTTCCTTTATTAGACTCTTTCTACCAGGTTTTAAAAACAAAAAAGAAAAAATCAGTCAATAACTCAAAGGAAATCCCTCAAGTGCTTCATTAGTTCTTTAATATTAAAGAGTGATCATTTCTTTGTTACTGAATATTATACTTTCTAACTCCATGAGTGTTCCTTAGAAATTAATCTTTGCATCCAAAGAGAGAGTGCTTAACACAAGTGACATGCTCAAGGGCTTAAATATAATATTGGCAATTACTGGCCAAATGTGTACTCAAGGAGGCCACACAATTCATCCTAGAACTTTATTCTATATTAGTAAAATTGTCTATATAATCCATACTCTACAGATAATTTACAGTGTATTTTGTTTTGTGATGACTGTAAATATAAAATGTGTAAGAGTGATAAGTTAGGTTAAAATGACAGTAATGAAAATCTAAGTCTGTAGTGTCTGCATTGTGCAGTATAATTATGTGTGTATTTTAACCCTAATGCTAAGAGCCCTGATGGCGCAGTGGCTAAGCACTCAGCTGCTAACAGAAAAGTGGGCAGTTTAACTCACCTACTGCTCCACAGGAGAAAGATGAGCCATTCTGCTTCTAAAAAAATTTACAGCCTAAGAAATGCAATGAGGCAGGACTACTCTGTCTTATAGGGTCATTATGAGGGTGAATTCAACTCGACCACCATGGGTAGCCCTAAAGTTAAAACAAAACAAAACAAAAAATCCTGTTGCCATCGAGTACATTCCAACTCAGTGACCCTATAGGATAAAGTAGAGCTGCCCCATAGGGTTTCCAAGGTTGTAAATCTTTGTGAAAGCAGACTGCCACTTTTTTCTCTTGCAGAGCTAGCTGGTGGTGATTTGCAATCACCGACTTTCCCGTTAGCACGCAAGCACTTAACTACTGCACCACCAGGTTTCTACCCTAAAGTTAGGATATATTAATTGCAAAATGTAATACAAACCCGAATAAATATAAATTATTGTTCACAAAGACTTGTAGTTTGTAGTTCTCTAGACGTTGCTTGAACAAATATCTAATTGCTGACTACAAAGCATTATGTTTGTAAAATATGATACTTATTTTTTCCACTGGAACAGGCAAAGAGGTTATTTATTTGTAAAATCATGGTGCCGAGTTGGAACAGGCTAACTAGTTCTGTAGAAAACCAACAAAAAAACAGATTAAACTATCTGAAAAACTGATTTGGAATTTCAACACTGTGGTAGTTCAGTTTGTGTGTGGCCTTGGCTGGGCCTGGTTGAGTGGCTGGGCAGCTGGATGTAGTATTCTCCAGGATGAGACTGATAATCAACTCCATGGTGGAATCTACTGTGAGCAGCTGAGTAGCTGCCTTAGGGATGAGGTCTGCTTCCTATATATAAGGAGAAGCCTTAGGGAATGTCTCTAGTTTATGGCATGCTTGAACCCTGCATGTAGCCGTGTCATTGTTCAGCAGCCTGCCATGGTCTGCCGACCTCGGGACTTTCAATGGACTTGAATTAATGACCAGCCGTGTGGTTTGGTAACATCAGGACTGTGCCTTTTTACTTGTCAAGCTTGGGCTTCTCAGTCTCAGCAACCAGTAGCTGCCTGCGTGAAGAAACGACTCTAGCTCCAGTGAGCTGGGAGCAGGAGGGAGAACTGAAGCCCAAGGTTGACGGGCTGTAACGCAGCACCTAGAGCCTGGCACTTTGAACTTGGACTTGAAATCTCCACACTGTAAGAAAATAAACTCCTGTTTGTTCAAGCCATCCCATTTGTGGTATATTCTTGTCAGAGTGACACCAGGTAACCAGAACAAACACTAAACTATAAATTTAACTACAACTTCTCCTCCCTCCTCTTCCATTTTCATTATTTAATCTTAGAGGTCTTTGAATAAAAATTCTTATTGTCCACTGCAAATAATTCTATGGTTATATGAAATTCCCTTTTTAGTTGTCTTAAATATTCATTTAAAGATATATTCTCTCTAAGAAAATCAAGTTTCCCTTTGAATTTAGAAGGGCAATTGCCATTACCCAAGAGTATTATAAATCTCTCAATAAAATAAAATAAATAAATAAACTCATTGTCATCAAGTCGGATCTGACTCACAGCAAACCCTCCTTGGGTTTCCAAAGCAGTATCACTATGGAAGTAGATTGCCCGATCGTCCTTCCGAGGAGTGGCTGGTAGATTTGAAACTCCAGCCTTCTGGTTAGCAGTCAAGTGCCTTAGGCACTACGCTTTCCTTCTAAGTCCCATACTTTCCAGCTCTTCCAAATACGAGAGTTTCAAGTATGCTCTATCTCACATATTGATTGGGGAGAAACAGAGCAAGGGATAGGGCTAATAAATAACATTCAAAATAATGAAGAAATTTTTCTATAAAATAACAGTAGACTCTACTGGAAAATATTTAATAGCTTTACATTTCAAATGTATCACAAAGAGACAATTTTCTTCATTCCATTTTTTGCCCTGGACTCAACCAGACACGCTTTGGCCTATGGATCCATTCTATGGTGATAGCCTCAGCATGTCATTCTCGCTTTTAATAGTAACAAACAAACTACTCCAGGAGGTAAGGATTCCACAAATGTCTATTTTCTATATCATGCACAATATTTTCTGTCTTAAGAACAACTGACTACTTTGTAATAATCTGTTTTGACAAGAGCTACATAGAAATATTGTGTTAAATATTTTTAGTCATGAGAGAGTATGGACATACGGGTACAGTTGTGTGGGCCTTGTCTAATTATATGCATTATATAATTTGCTATTGTTGGGGACCATCTTCCATTCATTTAATAATGTTTTTGCAAATTGGCAGATAGCATTTGGGCTAAAATACACACAGGATTTTTGCAAAGGAAAAAAAAAAAAAAACCTCCTCTGCCTTTTCTCTTGTGTAGAGCAATTTGTCAAGTAATTAGCCAAGCTAATTAAATTTTTGTAGCACTAATCAAACGAATATGCTAAAATTTTCTTTGCACAACCAGTTTGCTGCCTGCTTGCATTTAACTTGATGGTTTGAAAGAGGCCCTACTCTGTCTGCCACTCCACTTAATAACCTAATTTGCATTTTATATTGGTAAATCAAATTAAGCACCAGTGGCTTTTAGTATGATTGACTGTGGTCAGGCCTGTTCAGATGGGACTTTTTCACAGAAAATTAGGCACATTTTAATATGACTAACGCTGTGCTTTCAGTGGTCAGTAAACTGCATTCACTCAGCTAATTAAAAGTGCTCCCCCCCGTACATATGATAGATTTATCCAGCTGGTGTGTCCATTTTCTTTTGTATAATTTCTTGATGGGAGTTTTATTCTTAAATATAATAAGACTGTCTAAGCAACACATCAGACTGATTTGCATAAGGCATGTAAACAATAATATGTTAGAAATTAATTACTTTGAAAGGTGGATGCATTTGTGTGTAAATACAGGTCCATGTGAGGGCTTGCACATTTTTACCTATTGAACAAACTCAAACTCAAAATTTTCCATGAGTGGAATATTAATAGTGACTAATATTGATGAATCATATCCTATGCTATATTAAAAAAAATCCCTTTTTTTGGTGCAAAAGCTATTCACATTTTTACTGAAAATTAACACAAGCTCATAAATCTTCATCTTATCTAAATGCAAGCAAAATTCATTCTTTAGTCAAAGTCAAGAACATATTTCACCATAAAGTTGTATTATTTCCAGTCTACAAATGGGGAAAATGATACTCCAAGAGTTTAAGTAGCTTGTATATTAATTCAGAGCAGATCTTTTATTTTAGCTTTCATGACTTCAATGTGGTGCTCTTTCTAATATTCTACAATCCTTTCATGGACTTGAACACCAACTGCTTCATTTCCTAAACTATATTTACAAATCCCACTTAGAAAAATCAGTGTCTATTGGAACTATATAGATTCTATAAACATGAATAAAATTATTCTTTCCACTGTTGTTTACTATACAAGTTTTAGGTGCAGTAGTAGGATTGCCAAGTTAGTTTTAAGATTTCATTAGTAATACATATTTTATAACACTTTTAAAAACAGCAACAGCAAACTTTTTTACATGAGAAACCTATACTTGCTTTAAAATTTGACAAAGCTGATGGTCCACATGCCTTAATGTTAAGCAAGTGAGTAAAGAGATCTTCTACACAGCTACTGAGAAACACTCTTTAGCTTGAGACTTCTTTCGGAAGAAAATTACACAGGTTATTGGTAGCTTTGGGAAGGAATGATAAAGTGATGTAAACATTAAATGTTCTAAGAGTAGCCAGCAAAATTGTACCTGGAAACCTAACAGGAAAATGTTCTACCATACCCCATACTTTGACTTTTCCTAAAAAAGTTCACAATTAATCTGCTAACTAATAATGTATCTTAACTATCTTAAAACTGATATTAAGGGTAATTCTTTAATTTAAAAAAAAAAGAGAGAATTAAGAATGTAGAAGAGATTAAGTCTAGCAAGACAATCACCAGAGGCAAGCTTGGATTTTCTATTTTATTTTAATTAAGATAATAGAGCATATGTTCTAAAACCTCAATTCAGTACATGGGAAAGAAAAAAAAAAAGTCATACAACTGATAAATAAGTAAATAAATAAGAAATTCCCTAATGCTAGTGGTTGGCCTGGGAGCTCTGGTAGCGTAGTGCCTAAGGCTAACCAGAAGGCTGGCGGTTCAAACCCACCAGCCACTCCTCGGAAGGAAGATTGGGCAATCTACTTCCATAGAGATACTGCCTCGGAAACCCAGGGAGGCAGGGTTGCTATGAGTTGGGTCTGACTTGACGGCGAGTAACAACAACAACAGTGGTTGCCCTAAAGAAAGTCCAAATTTCAAATTGCTCAGTGGCTCAGCTCTTCTGAGGTGCAGCTTTCAGACATTCTGTCTAAAAGGAGTAAGTCCTTTGGCTTACAGAAGTCTCCCAGTCTGCCACTTGTATTCTCAATGCTGCCCTTTTTCAATAAAAGTGTTTAAATTTGATGTGGTCAATCCTTGAGACTTTTGCTTTATGATCTTTTATTACTCATTTAAGAAGTCCTTCTACACAAAGTTCTTGTTCTTTATAGTTTTACTTTTCACATTTAAGTATTTAATCCACCTATTCCATGCCTTTTAAAATAACCAACAAATTTATTTTCCCCATATATT
>NW_006921864.1:3816184-3818354 GCF_000298275.1 Orycteropus afer afer | reverse complement strand
TTTCCCATTCTATACCATTCCAGTAAAAATTATTGTATCTTAGTTTTAAATAACAAGTATACGTATGTAAAGTGAGGGATAAATTTGGACATTTTAAGAAAAAAAAAGATTAAACTTCTATTGTTTGTATTTATTTAAGAAATAATTTGAGACATTACTGACAGTTGCTTTGGATTTTCATTTTATTTTATGTCTCTGGAGCCAAATCTAGGCGGAGACTATCATATACCTATTTAAGTAAATTGTCTAATATCTTAAATTTCTCAAATAAAACTCAATATTTTGCTTTTAGCTCAATTCTCCATATATATGTTAATCCTGCTAATTGAGTTATTAATTAAGTAGGCCAACTCTCTAACTTATAAAGTCCATAAGAATCACAAACTTTAAATACTATGACCTATCTGCATACATTATTAGAAAGAGAACTCAAGGAATTCTACATATAATATTTTTTTAAAAAAAAAGATTCTACCTAAATAGATAGTGAAGAAAATATATTTTACCTAAATTATCTTTATAATTGTCTTAACAAAACTAATTTATAATAATAGGAAGAATTTTGAGCAAACATAGGAGCTCTGGTAGCATAGCACCTAAGGCACTTGACTGCTAACCAGAAGATTGGCGGTTCAAACCCACCAGCCACTCCTCAGAAGGAAGCTTGGGCAATCTACTTCTGTAATGATACCACCTCAGAAACCCAAGGAGGGGTCACTATGAGTTGGGGCCAACTCGATGGCACATAACAACAACAACAACCGTCAAACAGCTAAACCTTTGCAGAGTCTGCAGTGTTATTGTTTTTTGTTTTTCATAACATAAGGATAACCAATTTATTTCTGTACTTCCAGTAAGAGAAAAATCCTTCCTAAATTTCAAAGTAATCTCAGTCAGATGCTTAATAAAGTGAAATGGAGAACTGTCAACTAATGAACATGCTTCTATCACCAGGTATATTGGTGCAGTCATAAAATTCACCCGAAGCACAAATAATTCATTTTCCTCACTGTGGAGTTCCCTAGGTGATTAATAACAATGTGTCTAAGCAGTGTGAGTTAAAACAGTGTTTTGCTATTTTACATTAAAGAAAGTATAATGAAAAGAATTGAATTAGTTTGATTTAAAACTGGAATTGTGAAACTATCAGAACACCATTTACTAAGTGAATAATGTTCACAAAGCACATTAAGTGAAGAAGGTAGGAAAAGAAAAATTTTCATTACTCAGAAAGGCAGGTAATAGACACAAGAAAAATGGAAGGAAATGACCAACAGTGACAGAAAAAATAATTGCTAAATATGAATGTAAGATTAGCCACTTTGGAGGTTGGAAAGCGAAACATGTGAGACACAAAATTACTTTGAAATTTAGGAAGGATTTTTCTCTTACTGGAAGTACAGAAATAAATTGGTTATCCTTATGTTATGAAAAACAAAAAACAGTAACACTGCAGACTCTGCAAAGGTTTAGCTGTTTGACAAAGTGACTGATAAATGCTTCCGCCAACTGGGTTGTGGATGTAAGAGAGTCTTACCTTAGTTAGGCAATAGGTAAACAAGATTAGACTGAAAAGATCATCTTTAAATTATATTCCACCAACAAAGTCCATGGTTGAGTGCCCAATGGTTTCTGCAAACAAACAGAGAAGGATTTATTGCTTTTATTATTTCTGCCAGGAGAAAATAGTCCAGATTTTGGAAAAAAAGAAAACTCCAAAGACATCAGAAATATAAGAACATAAGAAATGTCTACTGAGAAAATTATGAAGTAAGCAGCTCCAAATAATCATACTTCCACAAAAATATTAGGGGGGGGGGGAGCCAGAAACAACATTTTCAGAACTCTGGAAAATAGTAAAAGTTGTATAGAAACCAAGAAAACCCTGAATTAAGAAAATTTAAGTTTGAAAACTGTTAGAAACTTTTGTCCTAATCCTACCCTCTCCTCAGCCTGGCAATAGTTTTGAAGATGACAACTCCCATAGTGTGGAACCCCTTGGTTCTGGAAGAAGCAGAATAGATAGACCTTATTCACAAATTGTTTTGTTTATTTCTTCTAATCTGTCTGGAAGCTATCTGAGGGCCTTACAGAAGGTGTAAGTTTCTCCTAAGTTAGAACACACTCAGGACTGAAAAGTGTGGAACACTGCTTGAAAACGTTGTTGTTG
>NW_006921864.1:3813884-3815594 GCF_000298275.1 Orycteropus afer afer | reverse complement strand
GGTTGGGCAATCTACCTTCATGGTGATACTGCCTTGGCAACCCAAGGAGGGGTTGCTATGAGTCGGGTCTGACTCGACGGCACATAACAACAACAGTACAGAATGCATGCTCAGAAAAGATCTGAGTGGACCCCAAACTTTCACCACTGACTAAAATACCAACGCAGTACTAACAGGAAATGATGTCTACAGCAGAATTATAAAGGAGTGCCCCATGCAAAGACAAAGTACAAAAACTAGAAGTTCCTTGCTTGTTTGTTTTCAATTTCTGGTGTTCAAGGAAATCTCAGTCAAAAGGCTGACGGAACACAAGCTAAGCTCTCAGCATAAAGAACAGAAAACTCTAGAGATGGTGTAAAATCTACTTTTCAGAGTTATTATGTTAAAATAGGAACTCTGGTAGCATAGTGCCTAAGGCACTTGACTGCTAACCAGACGCTGGCGGTTCAAACCCACCAGCCACTCCTCGGAAGGACGGTTGGGCAATCTACTTCCATAGTGATACTGCCTCGGCAACCCAAGGAGGCGTCGCTATGAGTCAGGTCCGACCTGATGGCACATAACAACATGTTAAAATATTGAAATGCCTAGTTTTCAACAAAAAAAAAAAGAAAAAAAAATCACAATTCCTACCAAGTCCACACATGCAAACAGGAAAAATACAGGCCATTCAATGGAAAATAATGAGTTGATGGAAACCATTCATGAGGAGGCTAAGACATCGGACATATTAGGTAAAGATGCTAAATGAATTGTTTTACATATGCTTAAAGAACTAAAGAAAACCAGAAATACGATGTATAAACAAAATTAACATATCAATAACAGAAAAAAGATCTGAAAAAGAACCAAGCAGAAATTCTGGAGATGAAAATACAAGTACTGAAATAAAAAATTCATTAAAAGATTTCAACTACACATTTGAGCAGGCAGAGGAATCAGTGAACTTGAAGATAGGACAATTGAAATTATTCAGTCTGAGGAGCAGAAAGGCAAAAAGAATGAATGTGCACAGAGCTGAAAGGACCTATCTGACACAATCAAGCATACCAGCACATCTATTATGGGAATCTCAGGAGAAAGAGAGAGAGAACTGCAGAAAGAATCTTTGAAGAAATAATTGCCAAAAACTTTCCAAATTTGATGAAAGACTGAATCTACACTTCCAAGAATCTGAACAAACTACAGCTAGTATAAACTCAAAAAAATCCACATGGAGACACATATAGTCAAATTTTCAAAAGACAAAGACACAGAGAGAATTTTAAAAGCAACAAGAAGGAAGCAACTTGTCACATACAAGGGATACTTAGTAAAATGTATTATATGATATACCACTAAAACCATGGAGCCCAGAAGGCAGTAAATGGCATATTAAAAGCTCTAGTAGCATAGTGCCTAAGGCACTTGACTGCTAACCAGAAGGCTGGTGGTTCAAACGCACCAGCCATTCCTCGGAAGGAAGGTTGGGAAATCTACTTCTGTACTGATACTGCCTTGGAAACCCAAGGAGGGGTCACTATGAGTCAGGTCTGACTCAAAGAGTGGCTGGTAGGTTTGAACCACCAGCCTTCTGGTTAGCAGTCAAGTAAGTGCCTTAGGTACTATGCTACCAGAGCTCCTCAACATTATTAGCAATTAGAGAACTGCAAATCAAAACCACAATGAGATACCAGTTCACATCCACAGAGATTGTCTGGTGATGCAGTG
>NW_006921864.1:3805877-3813784 GCF_000298275.1 Orycteropus afer afer | reverse complement strand
TTCCTTAAAGTTTATAGTTTTTGCAATCATATAGGACAGTTCTACTCTGTCTTATAGGTTGCTATGAGTTAGAATCAACTCAATGGCTGTGAGATTTTGTGTGTGTGTGTGTGTGTGTGTAACGGGAAGGATGTGGTAGTTTAACAAATACTTAACGAATATCTACCATTTGTAAGGCCTTACAGTTTTTGGGTTTAGGGTGACTATAATAAATAAATAGATAGATAAATAAATAAATAAATAAGTGTTGACAAAGACATGGACAAATAGAAATTCTCATTCTTTGCTGGTGGGAATATGAAATGGTATAGCCCTTATAGAAAGCTATTTAGTATTTCCTCAATAACTTAAAAACAGAATTACCATATGACTCAGCAATTCTAGTTTCAGATATATACCCCAAAGTATTGAAATCAATGAGTCAAACAAATAACGTGTATGCAAATGTTCACAGCAGAATTATTTACAGTAGCTGAAAGATTGAAATAATCCAGGTATCCACCAATAGATAAATAGATAAGCAAAATGTGGTATATATGTACAATGGAATATTATTTAGCCACAAAAAATGAGGTTTTGATCATAAGGTGCTTGACTGCTAACGAGAAGGCTGGAGGTTCAAACCCACCAGCCACTCCTCAGAAGGAAGGATGGACAATCTACTTCCATAGTGATACCGCCTCAGAAACCCAAGGGGGGTTCTCTATGGGTCAGGTCTGACTCAGTGGCATATAATAACAACAACACCACAGTATGAAAGAACCTTGAGAATATTATACTAATTGAAATATGCCAGACACAAAAAGCAAATATTATATGATTCTTTTTAGGAGAAATACCTGTTGTTGTTGTTTGCCGTCGAGTCGGACCCGACTCATAGTGACCCCTCCTTGGGTTGCAAAGGCAATATCACTATGGAGTAGATTGCCCAACCTTCCTTCCGATGAGTGGCTGGTGGGTTTGAACCGCCAGCCTTCTGGTTAGCAGTCAAGTGCCTTAGGCACTATGCTACCAGAAAATAAATTATAGGTTACCAGGAGCTTGGGAGAGTGGAATAGGGAATGAGTAGTTATTGTTTAATAGATACAGAGTTAGCAATAGGGGAATCCAAATCTAGCAACTATGAATTAATACAGATCTAAGTGAAAACTTGATTTGAAAAAGCAATCGTAATGTTTATACCACATATGAATTTATCTACACTTGCTATATTTGTAATTGTAATTATTGAATAATTTTCAAATTCTTATGATAGGACTCTTTTACTTAAAAAAAAAAAATACTATTTGTATCAGCCTTGATTTCCCATTTTCCATAATATTTTTTTCTGTACTCGGAGCATTTTCCAAAGTCACTTCAAAGTGGCTGTTGTGTCCACACTTGGCCCTTTTAATCTCCAGTTATAAACCAGTGTCCTCAAGGCAAAACACTTTCCTTCTGAAAACAGAGAATGGAAACTGGCAGTCCACAGTTAATGTCTGGTAATGTTGGCAGGAAATCCCAGATGATTACAATCCACTGGATCTGAGTTGTAGATGACCTCTTTAGATACAACCACTGCCCACCGGTTTTCTACTTTCTCCATTCTACTCGCTTTATAAGCCTGCCTCTGTAGGTATTTGAGTTTGAGGGGTAAGATTTAAACCATCAAAGCCAGAAGGTAATTAGTTTTATTAAGAATCAGTGCTTTCCTAACTCCATGGGAACCCTCTCCCATAATTTCTTCGTTCTCTGTCCACCCAGCACTTTTTGTAACTTTCCCTCTACTGGCTCTGTGACAAGCTATTCCCTTGTATTCCAGAAAAACTTCCATTTCATTTGACTGCCTCCTCTAGTTTTTGTCTTGTTTTGTTATGATTTTCTTTAGTTATAGGCTTTTGAGTTTAAAAATAAGTAAATAAAACTTGCCCTTTCCTATTATTTAGGACAAATTAATAATTTTGGAGAAATTATTTAATCTCTTTGAATTGCAATTTTCTTACCTGTAAAATGAGTTGTTGTTGTTGTTGTTGTTGTTGCTAGGTGCCGTTGAGTCAACTCTGAATCATAGTGGCCCTATATGTACAAGAGAACAAACACTTCCTGTCTTGCACTATCCTCACAATCCTTGCAATTCTTCAGCCCATCGTTGCAGGCACTGTGTCAATCCATCTTACTGAGGGTCATCCCCTTTTTCACTGACCCTCCACTTTACTAAGAATGATATTGTTCTCTAGGGAATGGTCCCTTCTGACAATATGACCAAAGTAGGTGAGACAAAGTCTGGCCATTCTCACTTCTAAGGAGCACTCTGGCTGCACTTCTTCCAGGACAGATTTGTTTTTTCTTCTGACAGTCCATGTGTTTTCAGTACTTTTTGTCAACACCACAATTCAAAGGCATCAAGTCTTCTTTGGTCTTCTTATTGTTCAGCTTTCACATGCATGTGAGTCAATTGAAATTATCATGCCTTGGATTAGGTGCACCTTAGTTTTCAAAGTGACATCTTTGCTCTTCAACCCTTTAAAGAGGTCTTTTGCAGCAGATTCCTCTAGTGCAATAGGACGTCTAGTTTCTTGACTATTGATTCCATGAGCGTTGATTGTGGATCCAAGTAAAATGAAATCTCTGACATCTCCAAACTTTTCTCCATTTATCATGATGCTTATTAGTCCAGTTGAGAAGATTTTTGTTTTCTTTATGTTGAGGTGTAATCCATACTGAAGACTAATCACTGATCTTCATCAGTGTGTGTTTCAAATCCTCTTCACTTCCAGGAAGCAAGGTTGTGTCATCTGCATATTGCAGGTTGTTAATTAGCCTTCCTCCAATCCAGAAGCCACATTCTTTTCATATTGTCCAACTTCTTGCATTATTTTCTCACCACACAGATTGAATAAGTGAAAAAATACAACCTTGATGCATACCCTTCTTGATTTAAAACTATTCAGTATCCCCTTGTTCTGTTAGAATGACAGCCTCTTCATCTATTTACAGCTTCCTCATGAGCACAATTAAGTGTTCTGGAATTCACATTCTTTGTAATGTTATCCATAACTTGTTATTATCCACACAGTCAAATGTCTTTGCATAGTCAGTAAAACACAGATGAACATCTTTCTGGTATTCTTAGTTTTCAGCCAAGATCCATCTGATATCAGCAATGATATCCCTCCTTCCACATCCTCTTCTGAATCCAGCTTGTACTTCTGAAAGTTCCTTGTCAATATACTGCTGTAACCATTTTTGAATTATCTTCAGCAAAATTTTACTTGCATGTGATGTTAATGATATGTTTCAATAATTTCTACATTCTGTTGGATCACCTTTCTTTGTAATGGGTACAAATATGGATCTTCTTGATGCTGGCCAGGTAGCTGTCCTCCAAAGTTCCTGGCATAGACAAGTAAGCACCTCCACAGCTGCATCCATTTGTTGAAATATTTCAGTGGGTATTCTATCAATTCCCAGAGCCTTGTTTTTCGCCAATTCTTTCAGCGCAGCTTGGACTTCTTCCTTCAATACCATTGGTTCTTGATCACGTATGAGTGAAATGAGAGTGATAAATATAAAGTGAATAAAATGTAAAATGAGAGTGATAATTAATTCTCTATTTTATTAGGTAAATTAAAGATAGCATACATTAAGTATCTAATTCAAAAGTCAAGACATAGTAGAAGTTGCTCAATAAACAGTATGTTGGCTTTCTGTCTTCTAATTTGCAAATTCTCAGATGAGCGGTGTTATCTATTCAAGGAGATCATACACATTTACAATTTCATATTAGTGTATGCATGCTTCTTAATTAATCAATGAAGAAATAGTCCCCTTTATATTTAGTAATGTATCTTTCCTAAAAGGTGATGTGTCAGATATTAATGTAAATACCTCAGGCAATTTTTTTTTATTAGTGCTTGTATGGTATATCTTTTTCCATTCTTTTTCTTTCAACATTTTGGTGCCCATATATTGTAAGTATATCTGATGAAAGCAGTAAAATGTTTCTTTTTCTTGTTGTTGTTAATCTAGTCTTTTAATTGGAATATTTAGTAAATTTGAATTAATATAAGATGTCACCATGTGGATGAAGGTGTGCCTGAGACAAGCCATGGTATTTTCAATTGCCTCATATGCATAAAAGGAGCTGTGGTGGAATAGTGCCTAAGGCATTTAGCTGCTAACCAAAAGGTTGGCGGTTCAAATCCACCAGCCACTCTGTGGAAGGAAAACTGGGCAATCTACTTTTGGAACGATTTACCACCTCAGAAACCCAATGGGGGTTGCTATGAATCAACTTGATGACAGTGAGTTTGGTTTTCTTTTTTTCATATGCATGAGAAAGCTGGACAATGAATAAGGAAGATACATTTGGGATTGTAACTAACATTATAATGATTATTTTCTATTTGACCTAGCCATATTATTAATTAAGGACTTCTTGTGGCATAGTAAGGAACTCTAATGACGTAGTAGGCAAGGCATTTGGCTGCTAACCAATCAGTGGTTTAAACCCACCAGCTGCTCCATGGGAGGAAGATGAGGCCATCTATTTCCACAAATATTTACAGGCCTTGGAAACCCAAATGGGGTCACTATGAGTCAGAATCAATTCAATAATTGTGGCTCTTTTTTTTTTTTCTTATCAATTAATTAAGGAGCTCTGGTAGTACAGTGCCTAAGGCACTTAACTGCTAACCAGAGGATAGCAGTTTCAAAACCACCAGCCGCTTCACAGAAGGAAGACTGAACAATCTATTTCCATAGAGATTTACCACCTCAGAAACCCAATGGAGGTCACTGTGAGTCAGAATCAACTCAGTGGCAATGAGTTTGGTTTTGGTTTATTAATTAAGTGGACTTTGCCAGGTGGAATACACAGGACAAATTGACTATATCTGTGAAAAAAGATGATGGAGAAGTTGAACACCATCAGTCAGACCAAGGCCAGAGGCTGACTGTGGAACAGACTGTTAATTGCTCATATACAAGTTTAACTCAAAGCTGAAGAAAGCCAAAATATGACATTGAGAATATCCCACTGCCTTCTGAGAACATCAGAAGAACAGATATGACACATTGAACATCATTGCCTGAAGATCAGACAAGTTGTGGGATGATATCAAGAACATCATATTAAGAAAGCAAAAGGTCATTAAACACACCTGAAAGAATGAAAAAAAACAACATGAATGTCAGAAGAGTCTCTGACACATGCTTTTGAACATAGGGTAGCTAAAGAAAATGGAAGAAATGATGAACTAAAAGATCTGAACAGAAGATTTCAAAGCATAACTCAAGAAGTATTATAACAAAAGTCTTATTAAGAAAGTATTATAATGAAATAGGCAAAGACTTGGAGTTAGAAAATCAAAAGGGAAGAGCATAGTTGGCCGTTTCTCAAGCTGAAAGAACTAAAGACAAAATTCAAGGCTTGAGATACAATATGGAAGGAATCTATGGACAAAGTATTGAACAATGCAGGAAGCATTGCATGGAAGGAATACACAAAGTATCTCTACCAAAAATAATGGGTTGACATTCATTCATTTCAAGAGGTAACAAATGATCAAGAACTGATGATATTGAAGAAAGAAGTCCAAGCTGCATTGAAGGAATTGGCAAAAAACAAGGCTCCAGGAATAGACAGAATATCCATTGAGATGTTTCTACAAACAGATGCAAGGCTAGAAGCACTCATTTATTTATGCCAAGAAATTTGGAAGACCAATGAAGTAGAAAGGATCCATATTCACACCCATTCCAAAGAAAGATGATGCAACAGGATGCAGAAGTTATTGAACAATATCATTAATAACACACACAAGTAAAATTTTGCTGAATATAATTCAAAAATGTTTGAAGCAGTACACTGACAGGGAACTACCACAAATTCAAGCCAGATTCAGAGGAAGATATAGAATGAGGGATATCATTTTTTGGAAAAAGTATAGCAGGTATGCTCATTAGAAGCAAGCATGGTGAGACTTTGCTTCTCCTACTTTGGACATGTTACCAGGAGGGACATCCTTGGAGAAGGACATCATACTTGGTAAAGCAGATGATCAGTGAAAAAGAAGAAGACTCTCAAAGAAATGGATTGACATAGTGACTGCAATAATTGCCTCAAACATAAGGAGGATTGAAAGTTTGGCACAGGAACAGGCAGTGCTTCCTTCTGTTGTGCATAGGAGCCACTCTGAGTCAAAACTGATATGACAGCACTTAACAGCAACAACATGTTAAGTTTCCTTGCCTTCGTTAGGAATAATTAAACATGCTAGGATATTGTCCCTCTATTTACTCATAAGATATATATGTTTTGCTATTTTTTAGTAGTTATACTGGAAAGTATAGCTTTTCCCCTCAATGCTTGCCTCGGCCACCTTCCCCCATCAGTTTTCCCTTCCTGCCTCAACTGCCAGTCCCCCTTCTCACTCAGCCCTAGTTACACCCAGCCCCAAAACCCCTTCCTGCCTCAACTACCACAACAACCCTGCCTAGTCTTGCACACGAGCCTACAGACCCTGTAAAAACCCCAAAGACCCCGTCTTCAGGGCCAGCTGTTTTAGTGCACTAGCACTGGCTGGTCTGCTAGCGTGAGTAAATCTGCCTGCTTCTCTCTTCCTGAGTGCTGCTTGGTTTCCTTTCTGTTTCATAACTAGTATTTTTTTACTCTTTCCAATACAAATTATTACTTGTACATACACATTACTAGCCTTCCCTTTCTACCATTTCTGTTATTGTTGTCATGATTTTAATAATGCATATATTTTATAAACTACAGACATTGTTATTATAGTCTATCTAAAAACCAAACCAAAGTCAACCGCCATCAAGTTGATTCTGACCCATAGCACGAATAAGTATCGAGGTTTCATAGCAGTAAAGCTACAGAAGCAGACTGCCTCATCTTTCTTCCATGGAGAGGCTGGTGGGTTCCATTGAATGACTGACATTTTGATTAGCAGCCAAATGCCTTAACTAAAGTATTACCAGAACTCCTATACCTTTCAGTCAAAATTAATTTATATTTGCTCAAATATTTACTTTTAACCTGACTCTGCAATCCTAATTTCATTTTCATGATGCCATTTGCTTGAGTCATTCTCATGAGGCATTTTAGTTTCCTTCCTCTTGGAGAAATTTCATTAGATATCTAACCTGCCGTCTATATAAATTCTTCCTGTTTTAGTGTGAAAATGTTCTTGTTTAGCCTTCACTTTAGTAAAGTATTTCCTTTGGTTATAAATGTTGCAGTTGTTTATTTTTAGAATGGTAAAGACATTCATTCCATTGTCATTAGACTAACTGTTTCTTTTAAGAAGTCGGGTATCAATCTTAGTGTGATTTTCTTCAAGGCAATGTATCCTTTTTTCTCTGCCTGCTGTTAAGATTTCTTTCACTCTCTTTGGTTTTTATCAATATTTCCATGATATACCTAAAGAAGATTTTTGTTGACTTATATTTTGCTGGGGTTCGTAGAACTTTATGAACTTGCAGGTTGACCTCTTTCATCAATTTTGGAAAATCCTTATGCATTACTTTATGCATTACTTCAGCACAATTTTGTTTCTCTTTTCAGAATTCTGATTGTTTCTATGTCTGTCTTACATGACTCATGTTCTTTTCTATACTTTACTCTTTTTTTCTCCTCTGTACTTCACTTTGTCTTAAAGAAAATTTTTATCAGAAATTAATATTTCCACTTCTGCTCTTTTTTGGTTGCCATTTGCTCAATATTTTCCAACCTTTGATTTTTCATCTCTTTTTGTCTTTGTCTCTAAGGTGTGTCTCTTGTAGACAGCATATTGACGAGTTTTGTTTTCTTATCCAGTCTGCAGCTCTCCATCTCTTGAGTAGTACATTTAATTCATTGACATTAAGTGTAATTATCAACAAGTGTGAATTTGTTGGTCTGATTTTTGTTA
>NW_006921864.1:3803810-3805267 GCF_000298275.1 Orycteropus afer afer | reverse complement strand
GTTGTTGTTTGCTATTACTGGTTCTCTGTTCAAAGGAATTCCTTTGGTATTTCTTGTAAAGTTGGTCTGATATTCACAAATTCCCTTATTTTCTGCTTATCTGGAAATCTAATTTCACTATCATATTTGAGGGACAGTTTCTTGCTGGGAATATAATCCTTGGTTGGAAATTTTTGGTTTTATAAATACCATCCCATTGCCTCCTTGCTTGCATGGTTTCTGCTGAGAAATCAGGGCTTATTCTTATTGGTTGCCTTTCATAGACAACTTTTCATTTTCCCCATGCTGCTTTCAGAATACTTTCTTTGTCTTTGGTTTCGGTGAGTTTGATGATGACATGTCTTTTGGGGTCTATCCTACTTGGAGTTCGTTAGACTTCCTGAATGGATATATTCTCATCTTTCATCATATAAGGGATGTTCTCTTTCAACAAATCTTCAACAATTTTCTCAGTGTTTATCTTTTTCTCTTCCTGTTCTAGAATTCCAATTATAGGTAGGTTATTCCTTTTGATGGTATCCCACATTAACCTTAGGCTTTCTTCATTTTGTTTTGATCTTTTTCTGGTTGATCCATTTCCAAAGAAGTATCCAGGTATTTGTGTTCAATCTCATAGATTCTGTCTTCCATTGATTTGATTCAAATCCTTTGCCCATACAATGTGTTACCAATTTCTGAAAATTTAGTATTAATCTTCTGGATTTCTATCTGTAAATTTTTTGTCATTTCTAAATTTTTATACTTTGTCATTTTGGTCTTGTATGTTCTTCTGAAATTGTTCTAGGGTTTTGTTAGGGTTTTCATTAATTTTATCAGTGTTTCCTTTGATCTGTCTCTCAATCCATTGAAGGAACCTAATTTTAATTTTTTTTTTAATTTCTTATTAGGGAGTTCCAATGCTGCTTCTTTCTCAGGGATGTGTTCTAGGTCTGAATTCTGCTCCCTTGTTTCTACTGCTTTATTTTGCTTCCTTGTGCATATTGTAAGGTCTGTTACTTCCAAGACATTGTGACTTTGTTGTACTTATATTTAATTGGTGATTTTTGTTGGAGTGATTCACTCAAGATTTTTGCTTCTTTTTTTTTTATGTATCTGAGTAAGCAGAGTACTGTGCTCTGTTATTCACTAGTTATCAGCACTTATGCACTTACCACCTATCTCCTGGTGGGTGTGATAGAGAATGACAGTGGCTGTACATATCTCTGTAAGTGGTGGCTCTCACTCAGTAAGTAAAGCTGCAGGAGATGCAGGTGTGGTTGGGTCATATGGGCACAGTTGCTGTCTCTCACTCAGACAAAAACAACAATTTAAAAAACATCAAAAAAGTAAAAGCAAGAGGGTAAAAATACACACCACATAAACACAGAGGAACAATCACCAAAAAGGGGAAAAAGAAAAAAAAAATCCCACAATAGCTGGAGAGACAGGAATAAGAGAAAATAGGTAGAGTATGAGAA
>NW_006921864.1:3795004-3801740 GCF_000298275.1 Orycteropus afer afer | reverse complement strand
TGTCAGAAGGGACCATTCCCTGGAGAAGGATATCATGCTTGGTAAAGTGGAGGGTCAACAAAGAAGGGGAAGGCCTTCAATGAGATGGACTGACACTGGTTGCAATGATGGGCTCAGGTACAGCAAGGATTGTGAGGCTGGCACAGGACCAGGCAGTGTTCTTTCTGCTCTGCATAGGGTCAACTATGAGTCAGAGATAACTCGATGGCACCTAACAACAACAACAATTTTATATTAAAACTGTTCATCTGTCCTCTGTGTTTTCAATATTTTTTTTTTCTTTAGCATATTAACTGTAGATTCTTACAATCTTCATCTGCTTCATCTGCTAACTCCAATATCTAGATCTATTTATTTTGGTTTTCAACACATACCTTATGCTACCTATGACATTTAACAATTTTTGAATGATTGTTAAACTTTTTATAATTAAAAAAAAAAATTATAGAGGCTTTCACATGATGATATTTTCCTAAGGAAAGAGTTCACATAGTTTTCAGCTACTTTTATGGGCCAAACCAAAAACCAATGCCATCAATTTGATTCCAACACATAGCAATCCCCATTGGATTACTAAGGCTGTAAAACTTTACACAAGTAGATTGCCATTTCTTGCTCCCACAGAGCAGCTGGGGGTTTGAAACACAGACCTTCTGGTTAATCAAATGTTTTACCTAATATACCACCAGGGCTCCTTAGGCATATGGGCAGAAGGTGATAATTATTTCTAATCTCACTAGGAACAGAGCTGCATCTAAGCTAGTTGCAGTTTTTGCAAGGCTTAGTTGACATCTAGTTTATTCCTGCTTTTAGAACACAGCCGTAATAAAAGTACTGCAAGTGGGTGGCTTTAAAAAACAGAAATTTTTTATCTCATAGTTCAGGAGGCTAGAAGTCCAATAACAAGCTATCAGAAATAGGAGATCAATGTCTCTCTTAGCTTGTGTAGCCTGAGCAATCCTTGGTTCATTAGTGATTCCCACATCTTCCCCAATGTGTGCTTGAGTCTGTGTCTAATATGCTCTTTTTACAACTCACATGTGATTAGATTTACAACCCACCTTACTCAACTGCAATGTAATTAACATAAGAAAGAAAACTGTTTTTGAACAGATTATATCCACAGGTACGGGAGTTAGTATTCCAACAACTATATTTGGAGGACATAATTCAATCTATAATATTCTCCTTAATTCTTGATATTATGTTCTTCATTGTTGTTGTTGTTGTTATTTGCCGTCGAGAATGCCCTGACTCATAGCGACCCCTCGTTGGGTTTCCGAGGCAGTATCACTACGGAAGTAGGATTGCCCAACCTTCCTTCCGAGGAGTGGCTGGTGGGTTTGAACTGCCAGCCTTCTGGTTAGCAGTCAAGTGCCTTAGGCACTATGCTACCAGAGCTCCTATATTCTTCATTAAGGTATACCAATACTCTTTCTTCTATTGAATTTTTCTTGATTTGTACCTTTTCCAGTAGCTCTTTTCTTTTCCTTTTTTTTTTTTTTTTGTTTGTTTGTTTGTTTGTTGAAGAGCTGTAATGTGTTGCTTATGTTTACTCTAAGAGTGTTTCTAATTAACCTGGACCTGAAACTTAGCCCAGTATTTTCAATAAAAATTACAATTTTTTAAAATTAGAAAATACAATACTTGGGCTGATAATTACTTATTCAACTTCTTCTACCAGCTTGGCATTTTGCCCCTTACATGTGACTCAGAACAAAATTGGTCCCTACTCTCTAGGCAGGAACATAGATTATTTACAGTTACAATTTAATAACCATTAAGTTTGACCTGAACCTAAGAGATTAAAACTTCTTCAATACATGGCACCTAGGCAATGTCCTTGTCAACTCTTTTCTGGTATGGTTTCTGCTACAATCTAAATCAACTATACCCTTTGTAAAGCCATCCTACATTTCTGCTTAAACTTCTTACACTTTAGCTATAATCAAACCAAATACTCCATAGTCCCTACTGTTACCTTTCCAGTTACTCATGGCTCTTTCACCCTGTACTAGTTTTTATCACCTCACTTCTTTCATTCGTTCTACTAGATATCTTTTCTTTAGATCATTATTTTGTCCCTGGAGCCATTTTTATGCCTAGGTATGTGAGCCATTATTTTAATGTTCCTTTTGAGAGGCATTCTGGGTCATCTGTAATATGATTACCTCCAAAACCCTTTCACCATACTTAATAATTCTGTATGCTGAGCAAATAATCCAAGAAGTTGGACTATATGAAGAAGACCATAGCAACAAGATTGGAAGAAAATTCATTAACAACCTGCAATTTGCAGATGACACAACTTTACTTGCTGAAAGTGAAGATGACTTGAAGCACTTACTGATGAAGGTCAAAGGCCACAGCTTTCAGTATGGATTGTATTTGAACTTAAAGAAAACAAAAACTTTCACAAGTGGACCTATAAGCAACATCACAATAAATGGAAAAAATATTGAAGTCCTCAGGGATTTCATTTTACCTGGATCCACAATCAACCTCCATGGCAGTAGCAGTCAAGAAATCAGACATGATACTGCACTGGGCAAATCTGCTGCAGAAGACATCTTTATAGTATTAAGGGGCAAAGATGTGGCTTTGAAGATTAAGGTGGCCTAACTCAAGCCATGGTATTTTCAATCACCTCATGTGCATGTGGAAAATGCACAATGAATAAGGAAGACTAAACAAGAATTGATGTATTTGAATTGTGGTGTTGGCAGAGAATACTGAAAATACCATGGACTGCTGGAAGAACAAACAAATCTGACAAGGAAAGAGTACAAGAAGAATGCCAGTATGGCCAGACTTTGTCTCACCTACTTTGGTCATGTTGTCAGAAGCCACCGGTCCATGGAGAAGGGTATCATGTTTAGTGAAGCAGAGGTTCAGTGAAAAAGAGGAAGCTCCTTAACACAGTGGCTATGATGATGGGCTCAAGCATAGCAAGCACTGTGAGGATGGTGCAGGACCAGGCAGTGTTTCATTCTGTTAAATATAGGGTAGCTCTGAGTTGGAGCCAACTCAATGGCATGTAACAACAATATCAAAACCCATAACTCATGTAGAAATTTTTTGTTCCTCAAAAAGAGGTACAAATGCTAAAATAGGTTGTAATAGGGAAGGACAGTATTCACACATCCAATTTTTTGCATAGATACTAAGACTCAAAAAAGACTTATGCTGATTTAATATTTGTTCAAAGAAATGAGTTAATTAATAGTTTTAACTTGACTTGTCAAAATGAGTGAATACTTGCCTTTATAGATTCACTACTGTGCATTTCTCTACCTTATTTTTTTTAATATATGTTGATTTTTAGAAGTACACAGGGATAATTAGGAGATAGTGTACAGATTTAACCAAATTTAATCGCTGTATCTTTTCATATATTCATCTATGAATTCAGTAAAAGCTACTGAATCTCTATTAAATACAGTAAACCTGCAAAAGCTAGAACCTGTATAAGGTGGAAACCTGTCATAGAAGGAAAACACAAATATTTGCCACTAAAAGGGAGCTCTGGTAGCATAGTGGCTAAGGCACTTGACTGCTAACCAGAAGGCTGGTGGTTCAAACCCACCAGCCACTCCTCGGAAGGAAGGTTGGGCAATCTACTTCCGTAGTGATACTGCCTCAGAAACCCAAGGAGGGGTCGCTATGAATCAGGTCCAACTCGACGGCACATAACAACAACAACAGCAAAATGGATGATAAGAAAGTGATTAAGACTGCACTACATCAAAGGTGGAAAATTTGGCAAGAAACAAGGCAGTCCTGCTGAGTTCTGGCTCTCACAGTTTTCACTATATCAGGTAATGTACTAGGCGCAGATAAAAATGGTCTCATCTGTGTCCTCAAAGAATTCACTAGGTATTTGAAGGAAAAACAACATAAACAAATAGTTATTATGTGTGTGCCAATGCAGAGACAACGATTATTTGGAAAAAAGTCAATGATAACCACTGAAGACATACTGAAAGAATGGTACAGAATGACTTCAGAATGGTGATTCAAATGCAGCTAAGTTGAATTAGTTCAATTTCCCATCCTTTCTATAACCATTGCCCACTCTGGTTGTAGACAGATGAACAGGCATGATGATATGTCTCCTTAAAGTTGTTTCTGAGAAACAATCGAAAACAACTTGATATTGGTTAAAACCAGCTCACGTTAATTTTGGCCCAAGGACATGTGCAGTGAAGCAAATGGGAACATAGTTGCTCAGAACTAAATCTCTCCTTCTGCTGATGGAGAGAGCCCCAATCAGCTGATGACAGGAAGTTGGTGGAACTCATCCACTGCACAAGTGCACTGCATTAAAAATCGTCTGTCCCTTTAAACTGAGGGCAAGGAAGCCTCAGCCAATCTCCAACTAATCCACATCCAAATTCCTGAAATTTTTATGAATATGTATAGGCCCCTTTCCTCAACTTTACAAAAACTGTATTCCAATCATCAATAGAGGAGGCAGATTTGGGTAATTTTGCCTCTTTGCAATTGCCGCCTTGCCATAAATGATCTTTCTCTCCTCTCAAGCACTCCATGTGTGTAAACTGATTCTACCTAATCACACACCAGGCAGGGAGTCATATTTAGTATGCCTTCAATAAGGTGATTTCCTATGCCAGTTTTCATTTCCAGAAGTTCTATTTTCCAGCAATATCAATTTATAGAATATTTAGAGGTAGAGTCAATATAATTGCTGTTTCCAGAGAACTTTAATATAGTGATAGCATAATATAGTTTTTAATATAGTGATAGCAATAAGAATTTCACAAGACAAAAACCGTTATTCCTTTTGAAAGTATAATGTATACACTAAAAAAAATTATATATAAAAATACATAACTATCATTTAGAAATGTAATTTATTCATCCTTCAAGGAAAGAAGTAATTTATCCTATGAAAAACAGCTACAGTTTTCTTTTTCAAAATGTATGAAAGCCTGTTTTACTAGTTCATAAGATTGGCTATTTTGATGAAAACTTGATAACAGGGTCAAATATTATTAAAAATTTTAGCAGTAATTGTAATGACTGCTACTTCTGTTGTGATACTGCCTCAGAAACCCAAAAAGGGGTTGCTATGAGTCGGATCCAAATCAACAGCAGTGAGTCTGGCTTTGGTTTTTAGACTGATAGGCATTACATGTACAGGAGTCTCATATTCTTCATGATAATCAGAAATAAGTGTAAAATATAATTATTAAAATATCATTACTAAAAAATATAATGATGATGCAGGAAGCATCAAAGGAATATAGAAGATATATAGAGTCATTGTATAAAAAGGAATTGGTCAATGTTCAATCATTTGTGGAGGTAGCATATGATCAAGAACCAATTGTATCGAAGAAAGAAGTCCAAGTGGCACTGAAGGAATTAGCGAAAAACAAGGCTCTAAGAATTGACAGAATACCCACTGAAATGTTTCAACAAACAGATGCAGTGCTGGAGGTGTTCATTCATTTATGGCAAGAAATTTGGAAGACAGCTACCTGGCCGGCCAACTAGAAGAAATCACTCTTTGTGTCCATTCTAGGGAAAAGTGACCCAACAGAATGCAGAAACTATCAAACAATACCATTAATATCACATGAAAATACAAGTTCATTGATGATAATTCAAAATAAGTTGCATGAAAAAGAAATAAGGAAATCAATACAATTTACAATAGCTACCAAAAAAAATAAAATACTTGGGAATAAATCTTACCAGGGACACAAAAGACCTGTACGAAGAAAACTATAAAAAACTACTTCAAGAAACAATAACAGATCTACATAAATGGAAGAACATACCATGCTCATGGATAGGAAGACTGAACATTGTGAGAATTTCAATTCTACCCAAAGCAATCCATATATTCAATGCAATCCCAATCCAGATCTCATCAACATTCTTTAAGGATATGGAAAAACCAACCACTAACTTTATGTGGGGAGCTCTGGTAACATAGTGCCTAAGGCACTGGACTGCTAACCAGAGGGCTGGTGGTTCACACCCACCAACAACTCTTCAGAAGGAAGATGGGGTAATCTACTTTCGTAGTGATACTGCCTCGAAAACATAGGAGGGGTCGCTATGAGTCAGGTCTGACTCATCAGCACATAACAACAACAACAACAACTTTATAGGTAAAAGAAAGAGACCTCAGATAAGCAAAGCACTATTGAAGAAAAACAACAAAGTAGAGGGTCTCATGCTGCTGGATCTCAAAAGCTGCTATACAGCCACAGCAGTAAAAACTCCCTGGCATTGGTACAATGACAGACACATAGACCAATGGAATAGAATTGAGAACTCAGAAATAGATCCATTGACCTGTGGTCAGTTGATTTTTGACAAAGGGCCTAAATCTTTTAAATGGGGAAGGGAATGTTTGTTTACTAAATGGTGCTGGCAAAACTGAATATCCATTTGCAGAAAAATGAAAAAAGATCTGTACCTCATACCATACACAAAAACTAACTCCAGATGGATCAAAGACTTAAATGTGAAACCTAAAACTATAAAGTTCCTCAAGGAAAAGCTAGGGGCAAATGTAGGGGCCCTAATATATGGCATAAATAGACTATCAAGCATAACTCAAAATGCACAAACAGCAGAAGAGAAACTAGATGAATGGAACCTTCTAAAAATTAAATTTTTATGTGTTTCCAAACACTTCTCCAAAAGAGTCAAAAGAGAACCTACAGATTGGGAAAAAACATTTGGCAATGACATATCT
>NW_006921864.1:3790078-3792864 GCF_000298275.1 Orycteropus afer afer | reverse complement strand
ATTTGCTCTGTAAACTTTCACCCAAATCACAATTTAAAAAAAAAAAAAAAAAAGAAAGACAAACTGAGAAAAAAAAGAAAGGAACAGTGAAAGATTATGGAAGGAACAGTCAGAAGACAGGGAGCTTCCTATCATTAGACATATTCCTGTAGAACCTGGGCCAGCAGGGGTGTAATAAAGCAGGGTTTCAAGGATCAGATTCCTTAAAGATCTAGGTTGGATTAAATAATGTTTAAAATCCTTTCTTTGATGCACATGGGATCTCCACGGGTCAGAATCTACTCAACGGCAACTGGTAAAATCCTTTCAGATTTTAAGAGTCTATGGTTCTACTTCAGTCTTGAGCAAGACTCTCTCCAGCCAAACAAACAAAAGATGGACGCAGTTTTTGTCTGCCTTTCATCAGAATTGCCCAGATTCTGTGATTGATTTAATCATCCACTCATCTTGACTCAAAGATATTATGTCAATATGAAGCACATAATAAAGTTCAGGAAAAAAGTTATTCTTTTTACGTTTGGTATTTAAATTCTTCTGTTCTCTCTCAGTTGAGCCAATTCTGTGATAAAGCCATAAAAAATATGAATTTACTTTCAGCTTCCATAAGTGGAAATATAGCATTCAGAACAAGGCGATCTAAGCTGATCAGTCCTAGATAAGTATTTAGGTGTGGGCATCAGAGTTTTTGAGGAGCATGCACATGTGGAAACACACTCAGAGAGAAGCGACCACATAATGAAGAAGGGGAAATCATGCCTAAGTCATTCTAGATGGCTTTCTGGTTCAGATAATTAAAAATCCAGCTGAAACTACCTTTAACCATAAGGGGAAATACATTGAATGATGTAACTTAACCACCTAGTATTGCTGGTTTTACGTAGGGCTTGATTGAGCAATCCACTTTTGGCTCTATTCTCAGTAGTCTCCTTTCAAAGAATTAGAATAGCTACTGAGATTCCTCCCACAACCTGCTTCACAGTTAAAAAAAAAAAATTAGAGCATGAGTACACTCCCTAGAACACTCAATCATGGGGAATCAGAAGGACAGGGAGATAACTCAAAGGATAGGAATTAATAGGAAAGAAAGACATAGAGAGGAATTAGGAAGAGAGCTGTTACATTATGGAGTTGCAATCAATGTCATGAAACAAAGCGGGTATGAACTACTATATGGATAATGAATTTGCTCTATAAATTTTTACTTAAGTCACAATTTAAACAACAACAACAAAAATATTTGCAACAGTATATTGCCTGGGAACTTCCAGAAATGCTGGCTGGATTCAAAAGAAGATGGAAGATGGAACAAGGGAACAAGGGATATCAGTGTTGATGTCAGATGGATGTTGGCTAAAAGTAATAACAGAAAGTTGTTTACCTGTGTTTTATTGATTATGTAAATGCACTCAACTGTGCAGATTAAAACAAATTATGGATAACTTTGCAAAGAATGGGAATTCCAAAACACTTAATTGTTCTCATGAGGAATCTGTACATAGATCAGAGAACAAGACTATACTGCATGGTTTAAAGTCAGAAAGTGTACCCATCAATGTTGTACCCTTTAGTCATACTTATTCAATCTGTATGCTGAGCACATAATCCAAGAAACTAGACTATTTGAAGAAGAATGCAGCATCAGGATTGGAGGAAGACTCATTAACAACTTGTGATATGCAAATGACACAACCAAAAAATGAAAATGACTTGGAGCCCTCACTGATGAAGATCAGAGACTACAGACATCAGTATGCATTACATCTCATCATAGAGCAAACAAACATCCTCACAACTGGACTAATTAGCAACATCACAATAAATGGAAAAAAACTGAAGTTGTCAAAGAATTCATTTTACTGGACTCCACAGTCAAAACCCATGGAAGCAGCAGTCAAGAAATCAGATATTGAGATCCCAGAAATAGATTCATTTACCTATGGTCACCTAATCTTTGACAAAAGGCCAAAATCCATTTATCGGGGAAGGTATCGTCTCTTTAGCAAATGGTGCTGGCATAATTGGACATGCATTTGCAGAAAAACGAAACAAGATCCATACCTCACACCATACACAAAAACTAACTGTAGATGGGTCAGAAACCTAAATGTGAAACCTAAAATTATGAAGTTCACTAAAGAAAAAATAGGGGCAAATTTATGTGCCCTAATATATGGCATAAAAAGACTATCAAGCATAACTCAAAATGCACAAACAGCAGAAGAGAAACCAGATGATTGGGACCTTCTAAAAAATTAAATTCTTGTGTGCACCAAAAGACTTCTCCAGAAGAGTAAAAAGAGAATCTATAGATTTGGAAAAAAATATTTGGCAACAACAAATTTGACAAGGGACTTATCACTACTATTTATAGAATACCCCAATACCTCAACATTAAAAAGACAAACAATCCAATTAAAAAACAGGCAGAAGACACAAACAGACACTTCACCGAAGACATTCAGGTAGTCAACAAACACATGGTGCAATGTTCACAATCATTAGTCACTGTTGTTGTTGTTAGGTGCTGTCGAGTCGGCTCCAACTCATAATGACCCCATGCACAGCAGAATGAAACACTTTCCAGAATGAAACACAATCATTGCTATACCTAGGTCCACTGTTGAAGCCACTTGGGGGCCTTCACCTTTTTCCTTGACCCTCCACTTTCCTAAATATGATATCCTTCTCCAGGGAATGGCCCCTTCTGACACATGAACAAAGTAGGTGAGATGAACTCTAGCCATTCTCACTTCCAAGAACATTCTGGCTGCACTTCTTCCAGGACA
>NW_006921864.1:3777435-3789788 GCF_000298275.1 Orycteropus afer afer | reverse complement strand
TTTTTTATGTTGAGGTATAATCCACACTGCAAACAGTAATCTTTAATTTTCATCAGTAAGTGCTTTAAGTCATCTTCACTTTCAGCAAGCAAGGTTGTGCTGTATGCATATCATAGGTTGTAAACGAGTTTTCCTCCAATCCTGATGCCACATTCTTCTTCATATAGTCTACATTCTCAAATTATTTACTCAGCATATAGACTGAATAAGTATGGTAAAAGGATACAACCTTGACACAGTACTTTCCTGTTTTTATACCATGCAGCATCCCCTTGTTCTCTTTAAACAATAGTCTCCTGGTCTATGTACAGGTTCCTCATGAGTATAATTAAGTGTTCTGGAATTCCCATTCTTCTCAATATTATCCATAATTTGTTATGATCCACACAATCAAATGCCTTTGTATAGTCAATAAAACACAAGTAAACATCTTTCTGGTATTCTTTGTTTTCAGCCAAAATACATCTGACATCAGTAATAATATCCCTTTCTCTAAGTCCTCTTCTGAATCCAACATGCATTTCTGGAAGTTCTCTGTCAATATACTGCTGCAACATTTTTTTAATTATATTCAGCAAGATTTTACTTGTGTGTGATATTAAAGATACTGTTTGATAATTTCCACATTCTGTGGGATCACATTTCTTTGGAATGGGTACAAATATGGATCTCTTCTAAATATGGGTACAAATGTGTCCAGGTAGCTAGCTGTCTTCCAAATTTCTTGGCATAGACGAGGGCATGCCTTCAGTACGGTATCTGTTTGTTGAAACATATCAATGGTATTCCGTCAATTCCTGGAGCCTTGTTTTTCGCCAATTCCTACAGTACAGTTTCAACTTCTTCCTTCAATGGCTTTGGTTCTTGATTGTATCTCAACTCCTGAAATGGATTAACAATGATCAATTCTTTTTGGTACAATGACTGGGTATGCTTTCCACCTTCTTTTGATGTTTGCTGCACCATTCAATATTTTGCCCATAGAATTTTTCAATATTGCAACTCAAGGCTTGAATTTTTTTCTTCAATTCTTTTAGCTTGAGAAATGCTAAAATGAGCATTTTCTTCCCTTTTGGCTTTCTAAGTCCAGGTCTTTGCACATTTCATTATAATAACTAACTTTGTCTTCTCAAGCTGCTCTTTGAAATCTTCCATTCAACTCTTTTACCCTGTCTATTCTTCCACTGGGAGCTCTGGTAGCATAGTGGCTAAGGCATTTGACTGCTAACCAGAAGGTTGGTGGTTCAAACCCACCAGCCACTCCTCGGAAGGAAGATGGGGCAATCTACTTCCATAGTGATATTGCCTCGGAAACCCAAGGAGGGGTCGCTATGAGTCGGGTCCGACTTGACAGCACATAACAACAACAACAACAACATTCTTCCATTTGCTTTAGCTACTCTCCATTCAAGAGCAAGTTTCAGAATCTCTTCTGACATCTATTTTGGTCTCTTTTTGACCTTTTGCTTTCTTCACGGATGATGTTCTTGATGTTAACCCACAATTTATCTGGTTTTCAATTATTAGTGTTCAATGCATCAAATATATTCTTTAAATGGTCTCTAAATTCAGGAGGGATGTAATTGAGGTCATATTTTGTCTCTTGTGGACTTGTTTTAATCGCCTTCACCTTCAACTTGGACTTGCATATGAACAGTTGATGGGCTGTTCCACAGGCAGCTCCTAGGCTTGTTTTGGCTGAAGATACTGACTTTCTCCATCTCCTCTTTCCACAGATGTAGTCTATCTGATTCCTCTGTACTCCATCTAGTGAAGTGCACATGTTGTGTTGTTGAAGAAAGGTATTTGCAATCAATAAGTTATTGGTCTTGCAAAATTCTATCATGAAATTTCCAGCATTATTTCTATCACCAAGTCCATATTTTCCAACTGCCAGTGATTCTGGTTTGTTTCCAACTTTTGCATTAGGTGGACACAAATCAAAATAACAATGAGATACCATCTCACTCCAGCACTGATAGCAAAGTTCAACACAGGAAATAACAAATGCTGCTGAGGATGTGAAGAGATTGAGACTCTCATACACTACTGGTAGAACTCTGAAATGACATAACCACTGTGGAAATCATTATGATAATTCCTTAAAAAGTTGAAAGAGAAATACCATTTGATCCAACAATACCACTACTAGGTATATATCCTAAAGAAATGATAGCCAGGACACAGATATATGTACACCCATGTTCATTGCTACATTGTTCATAATAGGAAAGAGATAGAACAACCTAAGTGTCCATGAATGCGAGAATTGATAATCAATCTGTGGTACAAATACACAATGGAATACTATGCAACACTAAGGAATAATGTCAAATCTATGAAACACTTCATAACATGGATGGACTTAGAGGACATTATGCTGAGTGAAATAAGTCAATCACAGAAGGACAAATATTGTATTAGTTCACTGTTTTAAAAAGTCAAGGAAAGGTTTACACATGGAAGGAAACATTCTTTGTTGGTTGCCAGGAAAGGGAGGGGAGGGGAGGGAAAATTGGTAGATAGATAAGAGACAAGTATTGATTTGGGTGAAGGGAAAGGCAATATACCAAAAGCATGTGACCAGCACAACAACACTAAAGAAAAGCAAGGCACAGAGAAGTACTTAAGAGCTATAGACAACAAAGAGAAACAATTTTACATACAAAATACTATATTTCATTAATGAAAAAAAAGGAAAAAAATTACTTGTATTTCTGTATCTTTGCTGCACTTTAATCACCTGGTTTTGTGACTGATAATTGAACTCCACAAACCATTTACCCCAACCCTAAAAGCAATAGTTTTCAATGTGTGGGAACTCCTATATTAGAATCTCTTGAGGGCTTTTGTTAATAATAGAGATTCTAGGTCCTATCTCAGAGCTCTTGGGTCAGAATCTTTGGGGACAAAGTCTAGGAATACGCATTTTAAATAAGCTTGTGAAACAGTAGCAATCAGTGCTCTATCCAGATCCCTTTGAATACTTTTTACAGCTTCAGTTTGCCCAATCCCTTCCTTTGTAGTGTGCCTTTTTTCCTCCAATTGACCCCACCTTCTGCTTGTCTTTGGAGTGGGGAAATTACTGGTGTTTATGAATATCCTTCCCTCTGACACTGTTTTCTGGTGGTGAAGTTGAAACTCCTAACCTTAACTGGAGGAAAACATCTGAGGTGTAATTTACACTCCATATACCCTTTAGAGGAACGAGTTGAAACTACCTTCATGGGTCTTTGTCCAAATCCAAATTATACTTGCTTTGTTTCTAGACTAATTCCCTAGAAAGGGAGCCCAGTACAGAGATTAAGTGATTTATTGAGGAATATCTCCAAGGATGTGGTTTTGGCTAGAGACTGGTTTTAGCCTGGCTCCATGGGTGAACTCTCAATGACACATTATCCTTCAGAATCAGTTCTACCTCAGTTGGTCAGTCCTAGCCCACAGACTGGCAGAGATGGAGGTGAGGAGTAGGGTTGCAGTGATGATGCATCTATGCTAGCCAAGGCTGATTCCATTATATTGAAGATACACATGGTCATGGGCATTATACATGGTCATGGGCACAATCCCCTCTGCCTAGACACATATGATCATTCAGCCTGTCATACAAGATTTATGACAGGCTGAATGATCATATGTGTCTAGGCAGAGGGGATTGTGCCCATGACCATGTATAGGGTTGGCAAATGATGTTTTTACATGTGTATGTGCTATAAGAATGTCCCAGTGGACAGTAGAGCTGACAAGTGAAAGGTTGTGGTAGCTCCTTGGCCAAAGCCAGCTACCCTGAGGGAGTGAGTGGTTGGACCTGTGGGCTCAGGACGATGGTTGCAGGGGACATCAAGCTCAACTGGAATAATATGCTACATAAAATCATTGTTCTACATCCTACTTTAGTGAATAGCAACTGGGGTCTTAAAAACTTGCAAACGTCCATCTAGATGCAACTATGGGTCTCTGCTCATCCAGTTAAAAGAAGAATGAAGAAAACCAAAGATGCATGGAAACAGTTAGTCCAAGGGACTGGTAGACCATGCAATCCTCAGCCTATATAACCATGAGACCAGAAGAACTAGATGGTGCCCATCTACCACTATCAACCACTCAGAGAGGGATCAGTACAGGAGATCCTGGATAGAGTGGGAAAACAATGTGGAACAAAACTCAAAATTATTTAAAAAAAAAAAAAAAAACAGGTTTGCTGGTCTGATAGAGCCTAGTAAGACTCCTGAGGGTATGGCACCTAGTTACCCTTCAGGTCTGGAACTGAATTCACTCCTGTGCCTTCTAGCCAAATATTAGATGGGCATATGGGGCAAACATTTACATCAGGTAGATACACTCTTTGGAACAATCATGGGAGAACAGAAGGACAGTCTTTGCACAGGGAGCTAGCTGAAGGGGTAGGAGTGCATGGGAGGGAAGATATAACTACATGGAGGAAGTGGGAAGAAAGGAAAATAAATAAGATTTATGACATACTCAAGTTATGACATTTCTCAAGCTGAAAGAACTGAGGAAAATTATTAAGCCTCAAGTTGCAATATTTAAAGATTCTATGGGAAAAATATTGAATGATGCAGGAAACATCAAAGAAGATGGAAGGAATACACAGAGTCACTGTACCAAAAAGAACTAGTAAATCTTCATCCATTTCAGGAGGTGTCATATGTTTAAGAACCAATGGTACTGAAGGAAGAACCCAAAGCTGCACTGAAGGAATTGGCGAAGAACAATGCTCCAGCAATTGATGGAATACCCATTGAGATGTTTCAACAAACAGATGCCCCACTGGAGGCACTCACTTGGTTATGCCAAGAGATTTGGAAAACAGCTACCTGGCCAACTGACTGGAAGAGATCCATGTTTGTACACATGCAAAGAAAGGTGATGCTACAGAATGTGGAAATTATCAAATAATATCATTAATATCACATGCAAGTAAGATCTTACTGAAGATAATTCAAAAACGGTTGCAGCAGGATAGTGACACAGAACTTCCAGAGGTGCAAGCTGGATTCAGAAGAGGACGTGGAACAGGGATATCACAGCTGCTGTCAGATGGATCATGGCTCAAAGCAAAGAATACCATAAAGATGTTTACTTATGTTTTATTGACTATGCAAAGGCACTTGATTGTGTAGATCATAACAAATTGTGGATGACTTTGAGAAGAATGGGAATTCCAGAACACTTAATTGTACTCCTGAGGAACCTGTGCATTAACTAGGAGGCAGTTGTTCAAACAGAAAAAGGGGACACTGCATGGTGTAAAATCAAGAAGGGAGTGTGTCAGGGTTGTATCCTTCCCCCATGTTCATTCAATCTGTATGCTGAGTAAATAATTGGAGAAGCTGGACTATATGAAGAAGAATGTGGCATCAAGATTGGAGAAAGAATCATTAACAATCTGCAATACGCTGATGACATAACTGTGCTTGCTGAAAGTGAGGACAACTTGAAGTACTTACTGATGAAGACTGAAGAATACAGTCTGCAGTATGGATTACACCTCAATATAAAGAAAGCAAAAATCCTAACAACTGGACCTATAAGCAGCATCATGATAAATGGAAAAAAGATTGAAGTTGTCAAAGACTTCACACTGCTTGGTTCAACAATGGATGCCAAAGGAAGCAGCAGTCAGGACATTAGATGATGTATCCATCCACTGGGCAACTTGGCTGCAAGGGACCTCTTTCAAGTGCTGAGGAGCAAGGATGTCTCCTTGAGGACTAAGGTGCACCTGACACAAGCCACGATATTTTCAATTATCTCATATGCATGTGAGAGCTGGACAAGGCATAAGGAAGATCAAAGAAGAATTGATGCTTTTGAGCTGTGGTTTTGGCAAAGACTGATGAAAATACCATGGACTGCTAAAAGAACTAACAGATATGTCCTGGAGGAAGTGCAGCAGGAATACTCCTTGGAAGCAAGAGTGGCCAGACTTCGTCTCACCTACTTTGGTCATGTTGTTAGAAGGGACCATTCCCTGGAGAAGGATGTCATCCTTGGTGAGGTGGAAAGTCGATGAGGGAAGGGAAAGCCCTCAACGAGATCGATTGACACAGTGGCTGCAACGAAGGGCTCAAGTATCCTAGGGATCATGGAGCTGGCACAGGACTAGGCGGTGTTTCATTCTGCTATGCATGGGGTCGCTATGAGTTGGACATGACTCGATGGTACCTAACAACAGCACAAGTTATGACAAACCACACTTATGACTGTTTTTTTTGGGGGGTACATCTTATCATTAGTAATGTGTACTCTATACAATGCTGTGGTGTGTGATTTGCTAATGTTATCACTTTCATGCCAACCACCCCCCAGGAAAAATAAAGGTCAGATTTATAAAGATACTGATAATAAAAGGCAATAATACTCAAATCTGAAATAAATAAATAGGTGAGGTACTGGGTTCCCATCAGAACTGACTTGCAACAGAGCTGTTGGAGCAGAACCCTGCTGTCAGTTGGGGACTATCTAGACTCCGGTGAAAGGGATAGCTTAGAGCCAGCTGGCCTAATGGAGTGGATCTGAGCAGGCAGCCAGATGCATTTACTACATTCATTTTCTTTCTTTCCTCCATCCTATTTCCTCCACTCTATTACTGGCTTATCCTAGGATTATTTTCTTAATAAATAGTTAGAATAAAAAAGAAAATCAGATGTCATATTGCACTGGGAAAATCTGCTTCAAAAGACCTCTTTAAAGTGTTAATGAACAAAAATATCACTTTGAAAACTAGGTGTGCCTGATCAAAGCCATGGTATTTTCAATCACCACATATGTATGTGGAAGCTACATAACGAATAAAGAAGACTGAATTAAAGTTGATGTTGTTGCATTCTGGTATTAGCAAATACTGGAAATCCTATAGACTGGCAGAAGAATGAATAAATCTGTCCTTAAAGAAGTGCAGCCAGAATGCTCCTTAGAAACAATAATGGTCAGACTTCATCTCACCTACTTGGGTCATGTTAGAAGGGTCCAGTCCCTGGAGAAGGACATCATGCTTGGTAGAGTATCAGCAAAAAAAAAAAAAAAAACCCTCAGTGAGATGGATTGACACAGTGGCTGTGATGATGGGCTCAAGCATAGCAAGGGTTGTGAGGATGGCACAGCACTGGGCAGTGTTTCCTTCTGTTGTACTTTGGGTCGTTATGAGTTGGAGCCAAGCTGATGGCACCTAACAACAACAACAACATGAGTCACAATGAAATACAACTGGGCCAGAGTAGGGAGCATCAGACTACAGACAAACTCCAGGCTTCAACTTGTAATGGAAGTTCTTTCGGAACTCAGCCTGCACTCATTAGTTTATGAGTGGCTGCTCTTTGGCTACAATGGCAGAATTAAATAGTTGCCACAAAGACCCTACAATATATACTTGTGGACCTTTAAAGAAAATGTTAGCCATGACCTGTCGTAAAAAGAAGAATGCCAGTTCAGATAAAGATTATTGGATAGGTGGATGGATGAACAAATAAACATATAAATGATATAATACACTATGATATAGCTTAAATGCATAATTACTAGGGGAAATTGTAAATCTTATTCTAATTTAACTGAGGTTTTTACATAAGAAAGTATCACCAGGCCGAGGGTGGGTGGACATCCTAGGCTCCAGCAAATTGTTCTGTCAGTGAGCTGATTCCTCAGCTGCATCTTGTTAAGGAACTTGCCATTCATTTCCCAGCTGCAGCACCAAGAGTGCACCCATGGAGGGGCACCCTGGCACCTGGAACAGGTAAGGGTTGGCTGCAGCACAGCTGCTTAGGAACCAGGCAGCAAGTAGGAAGGGAAAGACGGACCTGAGTGTCTCCGTGAACATTGTTTGACATTTCTGTTGAGATAGTTTTGTCCAGGGCTGGGTCAGAATTTTATTTTAACTGAGGAGAGGAACTTTTCAGCATCTGCTCTACATTCAACAACTATCTTATTTCCATTTTCTGTTCTCTCTTCATCTCCTTCCCCACCCCCATCCCCAAATGTAGATTTTACAAGTGATCCAATGAGTCAGAAAAAGCAATTCTTCTTCTTCTTTCCTGACACATCACATACCATCCCTTTAAAAAAGTAACTAAATAGATAGTAAAATGTAATTCTACCTTTAGACACCTGATTCTAATCAGGGTATTTCCCCTTTGTACCTAACACTTAATGGGAGGGTTGCCAGATACTAAAACAAATTATTAATAAACAACAAATTATATTTTAGTATAAGTATGTGCCATGCAAATAAAAATGTTGGTTGTTTAAAAGAAAGAATGAACAACGTATTTAGATCATGTATTTATTTAGTAAGCATTTCCCAGTACCTTCCTGTGTCCTTGAGAAAAATATACAATAATTGCAATGTCATGTTCCATCATTTGAGGAACTTCATTTCAAATGAAGAAACACACCTTGTTTAACTTATCAGAGCAGAATATAAAAATGTATATTAAAACCTAAAAATTCAGTACAAACTGTAATTATTGTTGAACTTCTGGGAAAGTACATAATTAAGACTCAGGTCATTAAAAGAAAACTAAAATAAGAAATTAATTGCTTACAAATACTTCAGCCTCTGTTTTGATATGGCTATCATATGCTGTGTAACCTAAAATGCGTGCTTGGGCTTACTACAATCACGTGAACTGCTTTAAAACAGGGTAACACAGTCTAAATAACTTTTGAGAAAACTGCACCAGGTGAAATATTTTGTTTCTAAAGGCCAGTATCATCAACATTTCTTTGTCTTTTATGTGTTTTTCTGGCAGGTCCACAAGGGAACAAGGCTTCTAGATCCAGTAGTTTGCAAGCCTAGATTGTTTAGTGCTTTGTTTAATGTTTCTTTTAATAAACCCAGTTTCTTCCTGTTCTGGTTTTCTTGTAATCATTACGAGTAATAGGTAAAATTATGACGTTCATTCAGAATTTCCCATAAATTTTTAACTCCATCCTAATTCCCTAACATGATATTTGCCTTATTTCCTCTACCCTGTGGTTTGTAGTTAAAGGAGACTAAACAACTGCATGTTTTATAATTCTACAATGGAGTTCACAGAACTCCAAAAATTATCTCATAGACAACTATCTAATTAAGTTTAGCTCTAAGAAGGTGTTATATATTGTCTTGTACTGCCATGCAGTGCATTGCTGTAATGCTCATTTTACAATGAATTTTTACGAGTCAATTGAGCATATGTCTTTGTGCTCATCTGCTTAAACATTTCATCACCATTGGCACGACCACTGAATGGAATGATAAGGAGACTGAGAGTTGGATGATAGCTATGTGTTGAACAGGAGTTATTACCACTAATTTTATTATTACTCAAATAAGTAAATACTGAAGCTTTACCTTACATCACAGACCATGGATGAACCATTGAAAGTTAAAAGATGATGCATCTTTTATTGAAGTTTCATGATAAAAGTAATTCATGCTCAATATAGGGAATTTGGAAAGTTCAAAAACTTGTAAAGAAAAATGCTCATAACACTATACTCATCACTCATAACACTATCACTTATAAATATCCATTGCTGACATTAAGATGCATTTCCATATGCTATTTTCTTATTGAAATATATGAATTTAAAGCTGTATTCTGAAATATATAAAGATTGAGTTATAAATGCATTTTTAATAAAACTTGAGTTACACAACACATGCAATTTTATCTTAATGTTTTACTTTATTTTTCATATCTTTTGTAACATTACTCTTAAGTTAAGGAGTTCTGGTGGTGTGGTGGATAAGGCATTTGGCTGTTAACCACAAGGTCGGCAGTTTAAACCCACCAGCTTCTCTGCAGAAGGAAGATGGGTAGATCTATTTCCATAAAGATTCACAGCCTCGGAAACCCAATGGGTGTCACTATGAGTCAGAATCAACCAGATGGCAGTGAGGGTTTTTTGTTGTTGTTGTTGGTTTAATACTTATATAAGCAATATCATAGTTAAGTGTTATAAGCAATATCATAGAAAAAAAAAATCTGATTTCCATATCATCAAATCTAAAATCCTTACCTATGTTTTATGTTAAGATAAAATTTATTAAGACAAAATTCACATACAATGAAATCCCAGCCTTTAAAATGTGTATTCAGTGATTGTCAATACATTCACAGAGGTTGGCAAACATCACCACTATCTCACTCCAGCCCTTACTGGCCAGTGTATGTACCCAGTTTTGGTCTCAAACTCCCAGACCAAGGCACCCCAATTATTTTAGGGGTTATTTATATGGAGCTAAGGACAAAACCACCTTACCTGGGGTAGTTCCTTTACCCTGAAGTTATTATAGCTATTTTTAAAACATTATATAAACACCATAGTTACTTTTTTAATATGAGAATTTCAGTCTCATATGGGAGATTTTGCCATTCTTAATATTAAAAAAAAAAATCACTGCCTGTGAGTTGATTCCAACTCAAAAAGACCCTATGGAACAGAGTAGAACTACCCCATAGAGTTACCAAGGTTGTAAATCTTTATAGAAGCAGACTGCCCTATTTTCTCCCTGGGAGGGTCTGATGGGTTCCAACCACTGAACTTTTCATTAGCAGCTGAATGTTTTAACCACTGTACTACTAGAGCTCTTCATTCAAAATATAGTCAAAAAAATGTTTGCTTTTATTTCCACATTTAAGAATGCATATTCACTTTAAAACTATCAGACACTGAGTTCCGGTAAGATGGCGGAATAGGCAGAAAGACTGCACAGACCCTCTTCAACAAAGAAAAGGGGAATCAATTAACAAAGATACAGAAGATAATCCTGGACCCCTGAGCCTTGAAGGGAAGGATATAGAAGTGGACTAAACTCTAACTAGCAGAAGAATTTGCATGAAAACACCAAAAAAGGAGACATATGGAGCTGTGTGGTCTAGCAGCGATCCTGACAGCACAGACATCTAGGATATTGGCAAGTGGTAGTAAAACCTAAGAATTAACATAAAAATAGGCCCTGCTAGCCAGGGACTTCACAGAGGACTGCTCTGGTGGCTGGGGAATAAAAGGGGAAGCAGGGAAGAGGAAGGTGGGCTGAGCTGTGAAATTTTATCTGTCTAGAGGATGCAGCCATTTTGAATGTTTACAAGCAGCTTGACCATTTTGGATATTTAAAGTGACAGCATTCTCCCAGATTCCAGGGACTTAAGAACAGATTCCACTTGCCGGGAACCCCAAGCATTCAGGACCCGGACGAATGTAAAGGTGTGACATTCCCCTTATTACTCTTATACCCAACACCCTCTTGGTGAAAGGAGCTATTGTCCCTCACTCCCACCCACTTTCTGGGCTGGCAGAAATATCAACCCAGTCTGCGTGCTTGTGCTCAGATGGAACGTGAGTGCCCTGCCCCACCCTGCCCCGATTATTTTTTTCTTATTTCTGTTTTTTAGTTTGTTTTTGTCTGTTTTAAAACCACTATTGTTATTATTACTTTTGTCCCTTTTACTATTATTCTTTATTATTCCCTTCCCAGTTTCTAGTTTTCAGCTTTTTTTCTTTTCCTTGTTCCTGGTTGCATTATTTTTCTTCATGGTTAAACCTGTTCCTTGTTTTTCTTTTTGAGTTTTTACCATTTTTTTTCTTCATTATTCTGCTTCTCTACCATTTTTCTCTTACTGCTCTCTCCCCAGATATTTCAGGGTCCCCCCCTTTTCTTTTTCTCTTTTTTCTTTTTTTGGTTACTGTTCCTGTGTGATTACATGGTGTGTTTTTTATCCAATTACTTTTAGTTTTTTGATGGTTATTCAAGTGTAAATTTTGTCTAACTGAGTGGAAGATAGCAACAGTCCCCATATGACATAACTACACCCACACATCTTGCAGCTTCACTTACTGAGTGAGGGCCACCACTCCCTTCTCCACCAATAGGCCAATGATTAACAACCACCAACAAGAGCCTGATTCACCCTTGGCTGCTCTTCACAAACAGTTAACAGAGATTTAATACAACAATGCCATGATGTCTTGGACACAACAGACCATCACAGTCCACACAAAGAAGCAAGATAAAGTGGTAGAAACAAGGGAGCAAGATATAGACCCAGAACACATCCCTGAGGAAGAAGTAGCATTGGAACTCTCAGATAAGGAATTCAAAACAATTATATTTAGGTATCTTCAAAGGACTGAGAGACAGACCAAGGAAAACAGAGATGAAACTCTAGAAGAATTTTGGAAGAAAATAAAAGAACAAAATGACAAAAACAAAAATGAAAAAGTATAAATGATTCTAAATCTACAGATAGAAAACCAAAAGATTAATACTAAATGTCAGAAATAGATAACACATTGAAAGGGCAAAGGAGTAGAATTGATGCAATGGAAGACAGAATTAATGAGAT